>NW_002476438.1:572239-583021 GCF_000189635.1 Tetrahymena thermophila SB210 | reverse complement strand
AAATTAACAGTGGAAGTTTTAGCTATTCAGAGCTACCTAAAAAGTTTTTTTATAATTAATGGTGTCACTGGAACTTTAGAAACTTTAAGTTAAAGCCAGCTCGAATTAATATAAAACACATATAATATGAAATAATACACTTTCATACCATCAGTATATGGAAAGAGTAAGTTTTAATTTAACCCCCAAAAAGATGTGAAAGTAGTTTTGTAATAAGAGTATTACAATACTATAACAAATGAAATAAATAGGAATATAGTTGGAAAAACTGATTAAAAAAGAGCAGTACTAGTTTTCTTTAATACCAAAGACATCTTGCTTGACTACTACAATAGTTAACAGTTCAAAACATTAAAATAAAATTCCTAGACTTAAATTATGACAGAAGAAAACTCAATTGAAGAAAGAAAGAAAATTATAAAAGACGCAACATACTCTGGTGCAATTACTTTACTTACTAAAATATTTGGTAGGGGCATAGATTTCTAAGTTAATGATACAATTATATTTTAAAATTATGGAATTCATGTTATTCAGACTTTCTTTTCTGAGGATAAGTCTGAAGAGACCTAGACAAAAGGAAGGACAGCAAGATAAGGTGAAGAAGGGTCTTACAGCATGGTTCTTCAACAAGACACTCTTTAGGCTTTCCTTAAAACAGAAGAAGACTAAAAGAAAACTGAGAAACTTGATGAAATATATGAAGTCCTTGATAGAAATCGTCAGGTTAATTTCGAAAATGACTTTAAAAGTAATATAGAATATAATCAAAAGACCTCTATTACTAGTCATAAATAATCAGAAAACTTCTTAAACTTTTTAAAAGATCGTAATCTATAAGAAGTTAAAAAATACTTATTGTAATTGAATTAAGGACCAAAAGAAAAAACTTTTAAAACTCTAATTGCTATGGATATTACTGGATCAATGGGTAGTCTCATCACTTAAACTAAAAATACTATTTAGACAACTTTTGAATAAACTAGGGAGATCTTAAAGGAAAAAGGATATGATCCATAATGTTTTTTAATCATGATAAGCTGTTTTAGAAGTTATACTAGCAGATGGTAATAGATATTCTAAACTTCAACTTGGGAAAATAATCCAGACAAATTAAGGTCTTTCCTATAAACAATAACAGCCTCTGGCGGTACAGGACCAGGAGAATCTGTAGAAGTAGGATTATGGTGGGCTAACAAATAAAATGATGAAGACCCAATAAGCCAAGTAATAGTTTTAGGGGATTAACCTGCACATCTATAGAATGAAGCTTAAGCTCATAGAAATTCATTTGGATAAACTTATTGGGATAGTACTCCACTAAAAGGATTAACTTATTATGTTCCAGAGTGTTAAAAACTTAGCAGTAAAAAGATTCCTGCGAATACATTTTATCTCCATCCAGGAGCAAAAAGTACATACGAAGATATTGCAAAATTAACTAGCGGAATTAGTGAATATCTAGATATAAATTCAGCCTAAAGCTCCAAAAAATTAACAAATCTGTTTGTCGAATCACTTTTAAAAGATATTGGAAAGCAAGATGGTCGTAGCAACGAATTAATTGCAGCATACAAAGCCAAGTTTTCTTGATTTTGTTATAAAGTAAAATAATTTGTGTTTAATTATTAGTTTTGTATGAAGTATATATTGTAAATTCATATTTTTTATTCTTTTTAAACTCATTAAACTAAAATTAAATTACTAAAAAGTTCATTTTTCTAAACTTCTTTTAATTATATATTTATGAGTATAGCATATCCAAAATTAAAAGGTATTTAACTTTATGTATGTAGCTTAAAAATTATTTAATAGCTTTGAAAAATGGTTAAATACTCTATCACTAAATATTCTTAAGTGTTGAGAAGAAAAGTTAATCTATATGCTAATATGAGATTCTAAATATATTATTACCCAGAAAACCTTCATATAAATAAATACCTTTAAAATAATCTAATTAATTTTTCAAAAAAGATTGTTAAATATTCTAAATGTATATCTAAAAAATAACTAGTTAATAATTTTATATATTCTAAATGCTTCAGATAAAAAATGAAGCCACTTGGTTTTAGTTAAATGTCTTAAAATGAAATAATAAATCAAAACTTTAACGATATACAATATGAGTTATTCACTTATTAAACACAGTTATGTAGTTTACAAATTATTTAATAGTTTTGTAAAAATGATTAAATTTTCTATTGATAAATATTCTTAATATTTAAGAGGAAAAATTAATCTTTTTGCTAATATGAGGCTATAAATATATTATTAGCTAGAAAAATTTCATACAAAAACCTTTAAAATAATCTAATTTATCTTTCAAAAAAACTTTTTTAGAATGTATCTTTAAAAAATCAATGTAAATATTTTTAAATAATCTAAATGCTTCAGATACAAAAATAAGTCACTTGATTTTAGTCGAATGTATAAAAATGAAATAATAATCCAATCCTCTAATAAATAGCTAATATACACTTGTTAAGGGAGTACAGTTTTCAAATTATTGAAATGCTTTTATAAATAATAGCTAAATATTCTAAATGCTTGAGAGAAAAAGTAAATCAATTTTTATAAGTTATTTACTAATTAGAAAGCTTTCTTCTAAAAACCTTTCAAATGATCTAATTTACTTTTCTAATAATTTGTTAAACATTCTTAATTGTCTATAAAAATAACAAGCTAATATTGTTAAATATTCTAAATTGTTCAGATAAAAAAATAAGAATAATAAGTTATTGCCTTAATAAATGTATATAATTATAGTTATGGTTAGGGAGTTTTCAAAATATCTAATTGCTTTTCCAAAAATAGTTAAAAATTTTAAATATTGAGATAAAATATTAATCTACTTGATTGTTTATAATTTTATTTTAATAAATTATTTAAAAAATGTTAACAGTGCACCTTAATGATATTGAATTAAATAATATAAATATGCAATATAATAGATTTAATACATTTTTAATTATATAATAGCTTTATATTTTGAATTTATATATTTATTTTTTAAGATTAAATTATATAAAAAATTTATTTATTGTTAAAATCATTATCTTTAAACATTATTTGGATCTTTATGAATATTCTTTATTCTTTCTTATTTATCAATCAGTGATAAATAATATTAGTTGAAATTGTTTTATTATAGATAAATACCATAAATTTTTTATTTGATACCCACTTTTATGCATTCTATTAAAATTATAATAAAATATTAAAATAAAATATATGCTTATTTTACCATTCCATTTTCGAGTCTCTTAAATTAGAAAAATTACATAATATTGATAAATCTAGATTGCGTAATTTAATTAAACCCTTATTTACTGTTAAGAATACTCTAATCAACCAAAAAAAAAATATTAGAACATTTGATTTCAAACTAGTTCAATATTCTAAAATCCTAACTATAATTTCATTTATTTAATTACAGACAATTTCTTAAAGATTGCGTAATTTAATTAAACCCTTATTTACTGTTAAGAATACTCTTATCAACCAAAAATATTAGAATATTTGATTTCAAACTCGTTCAATATTCTAAAATCCTAACTATAATTTCATTTATTTAATTACAGACTATTTCTTAAAGATTGCATAATATAATTAAACATTTATTTACTGTTAAGAATACTCTTATCAACCAAAAATATTAGAATATTTGATTTCAAACTCGTTCAATATTCTAAAATCTTAACTATAATTTCATTTATTTAATTACAGACTATTTCTTAAAGATTGCGTAATTTAATTAAACCCTTATTTACTGTTAAGAATACTCTTATCAACCAAAAAAAATTATTTGAATATTTGATTTCAAACTCATTAAATATTCTAAAATCCTTACTATAATTTAGGTTTATTTAATTGCATACAATTTCATAAAAGTTTTTATAAATTTCAAAATAATTAAACAATTTAATTAAAAATAAAAAATGGATTTGGATTTTAGTGGAATTTCAAGTAATTCGGAAGATATTTAATCGCAAGATTCAATTTAGTAAGAAATATAAAATATCGAAAATATTGACTTTGAATAGTAAGAAAGGCTCGCAAACTTTTGCTTTGATGAAAATATATTATTACTATTAAAATATGTGAATCAAAATGTTCCATAAGAGTAATGCTTGATCCTTTTTAATCTCTTAAACGAGTAAATGATGCTAGAAAGTGAAGCTATTATTAAATAAATATAACCATTATTATAATCAAGCCTTTAAGAGTTTAAAAATGGCAATGGTAATAAGGCAGAAATAAGATTATATGACCTGTTTAAAATAATAAATACTTTAGATTTTCAAAAGATATCTGATTAGATAAGTTAATCTGATGATTCTAGCAAAGATATCAAGGATAAAGATATTGTGATGGTTTTAGGGAATTCAGGTGCAGGAAAGAGTACATTCATTCATTATGTTGCTGGATCAAAAATATAAAAAGTTATTGGCTAAAATGGGCTATATCACTGGGAAATTTCTAAACCTCTTTACTAATCTTTAGACCGAGTTATTTCAAATTCTAACGCAAAATCAGAAACAAAGTTTGTAATACCTATACAAATTAAGGTTTAGGACTAAGAGCAAAGTGATAGCAGTAGTGATGATGAAGATGAAGATGAAGGTAATGAGGAAGTTACAATATGTGATACTCCTGGTTTTAAAGATTCTGAAGGAAAAGAATCAGAGATAGCTAATTTAACTGGAATTACAAAATGTATTTCTGTTTGCTAGAGCATAAAACCTGTAGTTATAATTAGTGAAAAGTAAATTTCTGATAGAGGATAAGGAATTAAAGAGATTGCAAATGTAATTAAAAAAATGTTGAAACCTTCTAAAGATTCTCATAAAATTATTAAGAATTTTTTATTTGTTTTTTCTAAGTTCGAAAAAGATGAGGATAAGAAATAATTTCACAAAAAACTTAAAAATATAAAAGAACATTTGAATACAGAAGAAAAAAAAGATAAAGAGTTTGTTTATGTTCTTAAAACTATGATAAAATAAACAAAAATTTATTAAGACATAGCTTTCTTCGATTTTAGCATGAAAGGATCTTAATTTATAAAGAGGTACATTACAGAAATGGAAGCAATTTAAATGCCAAAAGATTTTTTTACTTGTTTTTTTACATCTGAAGCAGAAATATCCATATCAGAATAGTTAAAATAAGATTAAGGTAGAATAGAAAACGCTTTGAAAAAAAGAAATTATTTGCTAGTTTTTAAAAAACTAGGTTTGTTGAATTTGTTAAAATAAAATATTTCAGATTTATCTTCTATAAATAATTAATATGAGCAAAATGTTACTTTAATTGATGAGTACATAAATAGTGAAATTTAAAAAGTTGAAGATTTTATTTCATAGATAATAAATATCAAGAAGATAGATGAATAATAAATTAAAAGTTTTTTAATTAATAAAGAATAATTATCTAAAGTAAGTATTTTATAATAATTATTACCTCAAGCCGAGAATTTAGTGATAAAATTAGATTCTGCTTTGTAAAGTGCCATTACAGCGATACTCGAAAATGCGAAACTAGAAATTAATTCATGTTAATAAATTAATGTAAATGAATATTACTTGAAGTTAAAATCTTTATCTGATACTATTAAAGAAGAGAAACATATTTAATAATTCATAACTTATGTAAAGGGATACATATAAAAATAAGTGGAAAAGGCTAAAAGTTACTTGCAGTAAGACTGTTTTCTTGATTTTTTTGATGAGATGCAACTAATCATCAACTATATTGAGAGCTGCTCCTTTTTAACTGTACAAAATGCAAACATTCAAATTTAATAGACTTTTGATTCAATCATAAGTATCATGAAAAGTTAAAGGCTGATAATCTTAGAAAAAATAAAACTACTTGGAACAAATGAAGAAAATAAGAATGAAATAATTATAGCTCAATAAAAAACAAAAAATATTCTTTAGGATTTTAAGAAATCTAAATTAAATGTTAAAGAATTTAAAGAAAAAATGAATAATTTTTGGAAATCATTAGAAGAATAAGTAGAGAACGAATACAATATTATTGAGTAAAAAGTCATTGCCGTTATCAATTAAGAATCGGATGATTTTTCAGATCTGAAATCAAAAGTATTTTAACTATAACTTTTATCTAAGATATTTCATAATTTAGAGTAAAAATTTAATAATTTGAAAAACCTCTTAAATGATAGAGTAACAAAAACATCTTAGCAAGTAATTTAAATGACAAAATAAATATTATCTTTCAACAATAACACCGATTTCGAAATGGAATTAGAAAATTTAATGGAGACATTTTAATTAATTTAAAAATGTTAATGGATTAAAGAGCTTGATTAAGAATTTGAGTAATCTTCTTAAAAGATATTGAATTAATTAAGAAAATTTGCAAATAATATTTTAGGAAAAGTTGATTAAATAGATATCACATTAGAATAAACTGTATAAACTGAAGATTTAAGCAAAATAGCAAACTACAACTAAAAGATGAAGATATTAAATAGTTTTTAAAATGAAGATAAGGAACTATAAAATATTGTAAAGGAATATGATGATAAGGTTAGAGAAAAATTTAAGATTTATTTTGATGAGATTTAGATAATTATGGATTCATAAGATTTTACTTATTGGAAACTCGAAAACTGTTATCATTTCTTATTAAAGTGCAATTAAAATAAAATATTTAAGTAAGAAACTCAAAAACTCTTAGAAAATTTAAAAAAAAAAATTTTAAGCAGCTATTTGGAAAAAGAAAAATCTCTTTAAGACTCTCTTAATTAACTAAAAATTCTATTAGAAAATATTTCTTTGACAGAGTAAGAAAAACAATAAATTCAATAATGCACAAAAAACATTTATTAAAAGTTTGAAGAAATGTAAAAGATTCAATATTTTGATTGCTTAAAGAGTATCTTGGAATAAAGTAAAAGTTCCTTTTCGCTTGGATAGCTATAGACTTCCCTTAAGATACTTTGGATAAAAATAAAGGATACCTTTGATGAAAGTGAATACATTCAGCAAAAGTGGATCTTCGTTTTACAATAGCTAAACATGTTTGATGAATTATGTTATCCCTCTAAAAGCTAATTTAGTTTCGGTAACTTACTCTCTGATTGCTACAAAAAGAATAAAACGAATACATAAAATTTAAAGGGTGAAATAGATAAATAATTAGATAATGGTAATCTTCTTAAAATCCTTGAAACTTTAAAATCTGCTAGCCAAAACAAAGAAAATAAAGATCATTAGTCAATTTTTGATGATTTAAAGTTATAGTTAGAAAATAAAATGAGATAAATAATTTAAAAAGCTTAACAAACTATTGATCAACTTAGATAAAATTTAACATGCTCATCGATAAAGAGCTAAACCAAAGAGTTGATAGATAATACCAACTAAATTATTATTCTATATAATAAATTCAATGATTTTGAATTAAATTTTAAGGATTACTTAGACATAGAAAACTTTAAATGTTTAAAAGATTAAGTCAAAAGTAGCATTTAATAAATTGCAAATTAGGGACTAAACAAAATAAAATAAGCTTTTAAAATCTATAACTTCAAAGAATTTTATGATTAAATTAATTTTATGCAAAATATTTTTGTAATCCTTTAATAATCATTCACAATGAACGAATAAATCTGTTAGTTAAGTTAAATATAAGGAAATTGTTAAGAAGAATTGAAATTACTAGTTGAGAATTTAAAGTTGGAATGTACAAATCGAGAGATATTTAATTTAAAATCTGTATGTAGCAAGTTAGAATAGGTAGAAGATGATAATATTTAAGCCTTTTCTAAGACTCTTAAAGGCATTTATTAAAAAAAACTGGAAGATATGCTGGGAAAAACTAAAGAGAAGCCTCTTAATTAGCAAGAAAAAATTATTAGTGAGGTTCAGTAGTTTTTTGAATATATCCCCTAAGAGATGGAAAATAGTCTCAAGTAATAAATAGATGCCATAAAAAATACTGATAAAATAAAGTAAGAAATAGATACTTGCATTAGACAAAAAAATATTGAAGGATTAAAGAAACTTAAAGCAAGTTTGGCAGATTCAAGTTTTTATAAATAATTTAACATCGATCTTGAAGATTTTATAACAAAAGAAAACGAGAATTTATTCAAACAAATTAATTAATATAGTCAGAATAAAAATTACATTAACTTTGAGAAAAGCCTTTTAAATTTGATAAAGTTTGGCTTAAGTATTCCCTAAGATTTCTAATTCATTTCTATAGATAAGTTAAATAGCGTTTTAGAATAGATATTTAATGATTTATTTAAAATGGCTGATTGTTTATATTAATAAATATTGAAAAATAGTTTTAGCTATGAAAAAGATTGTTTAGACTTTTTTTCTAATTATTGTGAATTAAGTAATTCTTTAATAAAAGTTTATAATGACAAATTGCAAGAATGTGAGTAAAAATTTTTTAATGGAATTGAAAGTTTCTATATCTTTAATTCTGTTTAGAAATTGAAATCAGATGTCATAAATGAAATTAAATAAAAAGTCAACAAAATTTAATTATCTAAGCAAGATTTTTCAAATTGCATAGATCAATTTTGTATTGTATATTACCTTTAAAGCTTTGATCTAGAATAGTATCGTGAATTGTTGATAGCTTTGAATTCTAAGCAAGAAAAACTGAAGTAATATATTGAATCAATAATCAAATAGGATATTACTGCATTTAAAATTGAGAATGAATATGAAAAGTACTATGAGTCTTTCTAAAATAGTTTAAGTAATGCTTAAGGAATATTAACTTTAGAAGAAAAGTGTAATTTAAATTGTTTTAACAAAACACTAATTGAATAGCTAATGAAGAAGTTAAATTAAATTAATTCATTAATAGATTAAGAGATGAAATAATGCTTTTAATGTGATTTTTTGGAAGAAGATGTTGTTAAAAGAATTAACAATGTATATTTGAACTCAAAATATATTGATGAATATTTGTCTTAATGGAATTAAGGTAAAAATCACATTGACAAGAAATATGTAGAATTACAGTTTATAAAATAAATTAAAGAATAGTTTTAAGAGCCCTTAAGAGTTGAAAATCAAGACATTAACTTAATTACAGAGTATTTATCTAATATGAATAGGATATCTTAAACTTACATCTATATGCAATAAGTTAAAAAGGAATGTGATAAAAATATAAATAAAGTCTTATTAAATTATAAAAATTCTAATGGTTCTTTAGAAAAGCTATAAATCTTATTAAGTAAAACTAAGTATGGTGATCAAATAATGTAATCCAACCCTTTTTTCAAAGGATTTTAGATTAGCAATACAAATTTAAGGATATAAAGATTTGGTATTGATGAGGTCATTGAATAAATAAAAGGCTACTCTGGTAAAAGTAAAACAAATGATTTAAATAAAACTTAGTTAAATGACTATTACTAAAGATTTTTGATAAAGTACAATAGCTATTAAGAGAAATACTTAACCAAATTTGATAAAATAGACTTTATTAATTTACTGAGAGATATTTAAACCTCAGTTGGTTAAATAAATGTGAAATACTTTTAGGAAACTGGATAAATACAATAAAAATGTTTGGGTATTGTTTCTGATCTTTTAGCTGGGATATTCTGCTGTTGGACTTGTATTAATTCAAAGTATTATTTTGAATCCATTTAATAATCCTATGAAAAATAATAAAGCTTTTTACTAAAACCTCATGCAGCATAAGTAATTGCAATTTTTAGACTTTTATCAATAGGTTATTCCATAGATTATTCAAAAATCTAGAAAAACAGCTTAGCCTAAGTTTTGACAGGAGAAGGTAAGTCAGTTATTTTAGCTGCTCTAGCTTGCTTTTATAGTCTTTGTGGATTTTAAGTGATGTGTGCTTGCTATAGTAATTAACTTAGTAATAGAGATTATGAAGAGTTCTTACCTTTATTCGAAAAATTAAAAATAAAGGATTATATTTTATATAATACATTCAACAGAGTATGTGAAGAAATACTAAATGAAAGAGCAAATATCAGAGAATAAGTTTCTAACTACATTTAAACAGGTGAAATAAAAAACATCAAAACTTAGAAACCAAAGAAATAAGTTCTTTTAATAGATGAAGTTGATGTTTTCTTTAGTAAAGATTTTTTTGGAAACAACTATGAAATTGTAGCACCAATCTAAGATGTAACAGTTGAAAACCTGCTAGATAAAATTTGGAGCGATAAATCTGATTTGAATTTTAGCTTTGAAAATATTTCTCAATCTGAGGAGTATAAATAGTGCATAGAAAAATTCGAATAATAGGCTGAATTAATATAAGAATAAACAAAAATAGTTATTCATGATTTTAAAAATTTCAACAACATAATTGTTGAAAATTATAAAATTCAAAATGACAAAATAAACTATAAAAACTAAGATTAGTATTTAGATAATATATCATATGGATATAGAACTTTATACACCTACTATCTTGAAAATTAGAAATCAAGAATTTCAAATTTTAGCCTAAAGCAATAAAAAGTATTTAAAATTAACTGCGGTAGCTTTAGCTATTCAGAGTTACCTAAAAAGTTTTTCATAATCAAAGGTGTAACTGGAACATTAGAAACTTTAAGTGGAAAACAATTAGAATTAATTCAATAAAATTATAATATGAATTAATATACTTTGATCCCTTCAGTGTATGGAAAAAGTAAGTTTTCATTTAATGAACAAAAAGATATTAAAGCAGTTCCTTTAGAAGAGTTTTATAATACTATTACAGATGAGATAAATAAAAACTTAGTTGGAAAAAATA
>NW_002476438.1:476223-572139 GCF_000189635.1 Tetrahymena thermophila SB210 | reverse complement strand
AAAAAGAAATTCAAAAACTCTTATTGCATTAGATGTAACAGGCTCAATGAGTAATCTCATAACTTAAACTAAAAATACTATCTAAACAACCTTTGAATAAGCAAGGGATATCTTAAAATAAAAAGGTTATGATCCTTAATGTTTTTAAATAATGATATGCTGCTTTAGAAGTTATAATAGTAAATTTGAGGAGATATTAGAAGCTTCAAGTTGGGAAAATAACCCTGATAAATTAAGATCTTACTTATAAAAAATTACAGCTTCTGGTGGTACGTATCCTGGAGAGTCTGTAGAAGTAGGTTTGTGGTGGGCTAACAAATAAAGTGATGAAAATCCAATAGGTTAAGTTATTGTTTTAGGTGATTAGCCTGCACATCTGTAGAATGAAGCTTAGTCACATAGAGAAAAACATGGATAACTTTATTGGGATTCTACTCCTTTAAAAGGTTTAACTTATTATGTTCCAGAATGTGATAAACTTTAAAGTAAAAATGTTCCAGTCAATACATTTTATCTAAATTAATCTGCAAAATAAACTTATGAAGAGATTGCAAGTCTAACAAAAGGTATAAGTCAGTTTCTTGATATAAATTCAGCTTAAAGTTCCAAAGAGTTAACAAATGCTTTTGTTGAATAAATTTTAAAAGATATTGGAAAAGAAGATGGTCGCAGTAATGAATTAATTTAAGCTTACAAAGAAAAATACTCTTGAGTTTGTTTCTTTATTCAAAATATTATTTTAAATTGATATATTTTATTTGAGTAATCTACTATATTTTTATATGTTTGATTTTTATTTTTAAATTTTAAAAAGTTGACTTAAATATTTTTTATAGTTATTATATTTTAAAATAAAAAATTTTATAATCCTTAATTGACTTACTTACATTCAATCAAAAATCTATTTAATTCCAAAAATTTTACACAAAAAAATTGAAAATTATTTTTTTAATTATAAATTGGGTGTTAGTTTTGGGAGAGAGGATTACAGGTAGGACATATTTTTTATTCTTTTAATAACTTCTTACACTATTAATTTCATTTAACATTCTATATGAAATTATTTATTTGCAGATTTTATTTTAAAACATGCAATACTTTATGAAGAAAAATATTATTTTGAAGTTAATCAAAAAATTAAGAATATGAAAAATCAAAAAATAATAAAATTAAAATAATTTTTTCAAATGAATACATAATCTGAATAATAACTTTAGAGTTTTAACCATTTAAATACTTATTGATATATCATTTAACTCAGAGTAATTAAATAACTGTGATATAAATAGCTCTAACCTTTAAGTAATTTTTTTAGTTCTGCTCAGAAATCTTAAATTATAATTTCCTAAATATTTATTTGTTCTTAAAATAACCACAAAAAAAGGGATTAGAAATGCTAGCCTCATAGTAAGTTTTAATTAAATTTAAGTCATAAATTTAGTTACTCTTGCTTTGTGTGCATATTTATCTAAAAAAACTCTATTACCCCTCTTAAAAACTATAAAAATATAACAAGCAAACAAGTTTGTATTGTATCACATTTACGAAAATAAAAATATTTGTTTATTAAAAAAGTATAAATTTTTTTAACAGTAACTTTAGTTAATTCTAGTTTTAAATTTGTTGAATATAGTTTTTAAATGTAAAGTATGATTTAATTAAAATGAAGATAAAATAAATTTAGCGAAAATACGGAAACCTAAATAAAATATAAAATAAATTATTATAAATAAATTTTATTAATTTGATATAGCTAAAAAACCTCAATTAATGACAATTTTAGCTACACCTAAGAGCACTAATACAGAACCTGCTATTTCAGTAATTGAAGGAACTTCATTGAAAAAGATAACTTAAATAATATATGATTTAACTACAGATAAATAACCTAGCATTGTTAAGGGACCATGATTATGATTCAAAAATGTAGAAGTGATAAATGTATATTAAGATCCAAAGGAAAACAGACCAACGAGAAAAATTAACGCCATTACATCCCAGAAGCTTAAATTAAATATCGTAGAAGGTCTGAATAAAATTGTAAAAGCGCCTACCAAAAAGAAAGCAATAGATACAAAGAAGTTCATAGCAAATGTGTTAGCTTTTTTCAATTACTTAACTATTAATATACCATATGCCCAACCTACATAAATAACAAGGAAAACACAAATGTAAAGAAGTCTTTCTGCTCCTTCAGCGTAATGGAATTCCTTTTTTGCTTCTTATGAAGGATCTTCTACTTAAGTTTATTTGCCAAAACCTAATAGGCTTTCTACAAGTTTGGGGTTTACAACACAAAATACACCGCAAATTGCAATCATAATACCAATAACATCCTTGGTTTGCATTTAGCCATTAAAGAAAAAGACTGACATGATAAATACAAATATAGGTCCTGTATTTGAAATAACCATATTTATAGAAAGTGGTAACTTGCCTAAAGCAAAAAAGAAGTAGAGCTAAGAAATAGCAGTCAAAAATGCTCTATAAACTAATAATTTGATATCTGAGTTGGGGAAGTCAGTTAACTCTTGTCTCTTTACATGTGCCATTTAAGAAATAAAGATTATCGATAATATACCTCTTGACATAACAGCCAAGGAGAAATCAATGTGGGGGTTACATTTAATGAATAATGTAGGAACCAAATATAAAGTGTTTGATAGAATCATCATTCCATAACCTACATTCGCAGAAGTGTATTTATCTTCTAATTTACCACAAATATCTCCACAGTATTTCATCAATCTACTAAATCCCTACATATACAAGTTGCAAATATAGCAGATAAAGTTAATAATGCAACCATATCCTAAATCTCTGTAATTGGTAGGATATTATCTGTACTCTTCTACCACCATTGTTGAGATACGTAGTTTATCAGCTTTAGGTAAATAAGTAGCTTTACGAGCGAAAATATGCTTCTTTTTCTTTTCTTTTTTCACCTTTTATCCTTGAAAGTAGCCATCAGTTTGCCTTTTTCTTAAAATTTCTTATTTACGAATTTCTTCAGCTTTCAAAACATTTTTTTTTTCAGGTGAAGAGTTTTCTACATCATCATCCCCTAAATCACCCATCGACTTTTCTTTAAAAAAAGTAGGTTTAACGTATGCAGTAAATGTTGACTTATGCATGGGACGCTTTTCCTCCTCTGTGAGAGGGGTAAAAAAGTCTGTTTTATCTTCCATTTTCTAACTATTTCCTAAAAATTTAAACTATGTTGAAAAAATTGTCTGAAAATCTAATTTGATAATTAATTTAATTTTGGAATCAAAAAAGATATTTAATTAATTTAATTGTCTGCGAAATAATTTAATGCAAGCGAAAGTTAAGCTCGTTTAGTCAATATTTAAATAATAATTGCTCAATTATATATTTTTTATTTATATCCACCTTTCAAATTTTTAAGTCTATTTTTCTTTAAATTTGTTTAAAAGTCAAATCAGGCTGCTCTTTTATTTTCACAATAAAGGCCTAATAATATATTAAAGTAACAAAGATACTTAATCTGTTGAAATAATTAAATGATCTGCCTACCAAAAGATAATTATTTTTGTTAAATATAAAAAATACCTTAAATTATTCTAAATATTAAAAAATTTTAATGTAAATTTTACAAACTTACTCCAAAAAGTATAAGCTTAAATATAATTTTATAAAAATTAGGAGCAATTAATAATTTATTCAGTAATAATTGAGTAATTTTCATTTCATTAGATTTGTGACACATTATATTAATAACACATCACCTCACCTAAAATAAATTTTGAAATCGATCCACTTTTTATTTAAATCAATAGCAAATATACATGTATATCTCTTACTTGTGTAAATGTAATTAAGAAAATCTTTACTGTCCCAAAGCTTTTCTAAACTAAATTTATTATCTAATTTTTTACTCTTAAATTATTTAGTGTTTTTTTATTTCCAATTGTAAAAATATTTTGGAGAACTATTTAAATTTGTTTGTTCTAATAAAAATATAAATTGTATAATTCGTATTATAAAATATCAATAAATCTTAAACTATTTTTAGAAATCTATTAAAATCAAAACAATTTTCTGATATTGAATGTTGTAGTAAATTAATTTTTATTTATTTATCAAAAATTTTAATTCAAAAATACCTAGAAAATGTTGAAAATTAATAATATTAAAAATAAAAAATGCTATTTTTTTAATATGAGAAAATACAACTCAAAATAAACAATATTAATAGATTTTAACTTATTTTTAAGATATTTATAAAAGATATTATTCAATCAAATAGTATTTTAATAGCGATAAAGTGATTAATTTTATTGTATAAAACAACTTTTTTATTTATGTTGGATGTTTAAACTTTAAAATTTCAAATTACAAAATACAAACCAAAGAAAATGAATAAAATAATTGGCTGCTTTTAATTGAATTAATATTCATCAAGAAAATTTAACAAATCCAAAAAAAATAAATAATAATTGAGTTTGATAAATTAATTGTATTTTAATTTTTTTTATATCTTTTTAAATTAAAGTTTCATCACATTTTTACATGCAAATTTTTATTGCTAAATGCAAAATATTTATATGATTGCTATTATACAAAATGAATTAATTCTTAGAAATATAAAGATGATAAAGATAAAGCATTTAATTATTATTTGAAATATTTATTAGTGAAAATAAATAATCAAAGAAGAGAACAATTAATTAATACTCTATCTATCTATTTATCAAATAAATAAACAAATAAACAAAAGACAAAGAATTAAATAAAGCAAAAAACTTTCTTAGTTTTTATATAAGATTTCGAAACGGATTAACAAACAAACATATAAATAAGAAATATGAGTTCTTAATTAAAGGCTTAATTAGATAAAATAAAAGATAAGGAAGGCAATACTTTAACCAACCATCTTAGCAATCTTTTGACAAAGCTTCTCTTAGATGACCCTCATAATGCTTATTATATCTTCGAAGATGAATCTCTTAACGTCAAGCAAAATAAATATGATTTCAAAAAGCATAATGAATTTTAAGATAATGCTGAAAGACTTAGAGAAAAGTACGAAGCTGTTAGCGAATCATTTAAAGCCAACAAAAAATTGCTTGATGTAAATATATTTTCTTTGAGTCACAAGTTTTATGTTGTCAAAAAGATCATTAAATTATTCATTTTTTGGTTTACACAATGAATGATTTCATTTTTGTAACTATTTGTCATGAATTCACACTTTTAATTTTTGCATAAAATAGCCTCTTATGGAAGGAGAAGAAGATAACTTAGCACCAGTAGGAGCTATTGGATATGTACCAAACTTTATGGAAGAAGCAAAATGGTAAATTAATTAAAAATAAAAATATAAAAAAAGAAAATTTAAGAAGAGACTTTTTAAATTAGAAAATCAAAATAGTTTCACAATTTAAAATAATCAAAGAATAATGCTTAAATTTTTCAAAGCGAAAATAGCTGTCTCATGATATAATTAACGTATAATTTAAAATAAATTTAAGGTTTGAATGGGCAGGTGTAGGTTTTGGAGAAGAAGAATCATATAGAATATTTAGAGCACTGACAGTAATTAATATATTTGATTATAAATATTTTACATAAAAAAGCAAGCAATAGTTTAATTCACAAAGCTAATAAAAAATATATAAATAAATAAATAAATAAATAATATTTTCGTTAGAAAAAATCACTTTAAACAAATGAATCGTTTGATTGAAAAATAAAAATTATTTTGAAAGTTAAAGAAAGGACAGATTTAATATATTAATTATTAGCAAAAGCAAAAATATTTTGAAATTAGTTAAATTAGAATATCTACTTATTAATTGTTTAACAAATAGCATTAAGCTTTTAAAATTTATCTTATCAATTTATTTTATATTTTTATTAGGTTTTAAGCAATGCCAAGAAAGAAAAAGGTTTGAAAAATGTTAGATTGTGGGGTAAAATTCACTGCACTAATAAAGATTATTATATTGCTGAAGGATAAGCTGACTTCGAAGATTATGGTGAGCTTCCTCCTGAAGTTGAACCTTTGGGTGGAGATGAACCAAGTGTAAATCAATTAAACTACTATGTGACTACAGATTGTAATTTTTTAGGAGAAAATATCAAATAATTAAAATTCAATTAAAAAATAAAAAACAGTGGTTCAAGGTAACTGGGTTGAACTTCCTCCTATTACACCTCAATAAATAATACTTTCAAGGAGAATTAAATACGTTTTTACAGGTGATTTGAATAGAAAAGTCATTACTAATCCTCATTTCGAAAGTAATGTTAAGCCTGCAAATAATCTTCAATATAGTGTTGGAACTGAAAAGGAATTGCTTAAGTGCATGATTGTTAGAATTAGCCACTGCTGTTCAGTCTAGCCCAGAGGATTAAAGCTCGTTGACCCAGAAGATGGTAATTAAAAATTTACTTAAATAAATTTTGTATTAAATTTCATTTTTAAAAGCAACTGGCCGTACTTTAATTGACCCTGATGAGAATTTTACTTTCCCCGAATTCTAAGCTCTCTCTACCTTAAATGGTTGGGTTCACTCAAAATAGAATATTTTAAATGTAATTAATTAATTAATCATTTAATAACATGAAGATAATTTTTTATTCAATAAAATAGGAAGGTAAATTAAAACACACTATTCCAGAAGCTTAAGAGGGTGAGGAATAAGAAGATGTTGAAAAAAGAACAATTGCTAAAGATCCTTTTGAACCTCTCATGAAGCCTCTTAATACAGATTCTGGTAATTTATCAACTAAATTACTAATTAAATTTTAGATAATAAACGATTATTTGTAATTTTATATTAGCTCCTGAAGGTTATAAATCTGCATGGATTTTGAGAACTCATGGTGATCAAACAGATTATGGAGTTGCTTAAAAACCTCCTGCTGATTAGCCCAACAAAGTGATTTAATAAAATTATGGCTATATTTCTATTAAAAATCTCTACTGGCCTGGTCATGTCACTATTTACCATGTAAATTAAATATGATTAAAAACAAAATTTTTAACAAGTTTTCTAATTTAAACTTAACAGAACAAAAAGTGGTAGAACTTGTATATAGGTTAAGGATTCAAATAATCATAAGAATTTTACTATCCCAAAGAACCTGAATTTATTTAAGAAGAATAACTTGAATTACCTTGCTAAGTTGAAGTAAATTAAAATCTACAAAAACATATTTCAAATCCTTATGTAAAAATAGCCCGTCCCTCCAGAAGAAAAGTAACAAGAACCAGAAGAAGGATAAGAAAACCAATAGCAATAATAAGAAGAAGAGGAAGAAAATTGAAATAATTAAAAAAAAAATTTATTATAAATTATTGGCTAAACTTTAAATTTAACAATATCAACCAATATTAATTGTTCGAATTATGTTTATAAATATCTATCTATCAATCGATATATGTATGTATGGTTTCTATCATTATTTTGCTTTGCTTATAAATAACTTCCTGCCTTTTATATTAATTATTTCACTCTCCTTTTTTTATTTAAATATGATAAATTTATCAAAAGTTGTAAAATTTAATATGTATATTTTAAAGAAAAAAGTATAGTGTGTTTTTATTATTTATGTTAAGAATTACTTACTTTTAGTATCAAATAAATAGATAATTTACCTTTATTTTTCAATATTTTTTAAAAAAATTATAAATGATAAAAAAGGCTGTCGACACTGGGACTTCCCAAGCGGTCCCCCACCTTAGTACTAACCCAGCCTTAAGGCGCTTAACTTCGGAGTTCGAATGGGATCCGGTGTTTTCACCTTAGTATGGCCGACAGCAAAATTAATACATTTAATGCCCTTAAATAAATATATCAAATTATTTTCAAAAACATAAAAAAAAATGTAATAAATAAAAAAATCATTTTATATTTATTTGATGCTTTTTTAAATAATTAGCTTTGAAAGTAAATTTTTAGAATAAAAAATAAAAAGGGCTGTCGACACTGGGACTTCCCAAGCGGTCCCCCACCTTAGTACTAACCCAGCCTTAAGGCGCTTAACTTCGGAGTTCGAATGGGATCCGGTGTTTTCACCTTAGTATGGCCGACAGCAAAATTAATGATTTCGTTTGCACTTTTATATTTCTTACTGCCTTTATGATTTAATACTTTTTTATTTTATACAACTATTTTTAAAAAATAAATTTAAAAAATAATATAAAAAATAAAAAGGCTGTCGACACTGGGACTTCCCAAGCGGTCCCCCACCTTAGTACTAACCCAGCCTTAAGGCGCTTAACTTCGGAGTTCGAATGGGATCCGGTGTTTTCACCTTAGTATGGCCGACAGCAAAATATATACAGATTGATTTGTATGTATAGATCGATTTTTAACAATAAAATTTAGATTTCAACAAAAAAATAAAAAATATGGAAGAAAAATAAATATTTTATCATTTTTCTTTCATTTTTATTTCACTATTCAGTTTTTATTTATATTAATAATTAGATAATATAAATATAATTTCATTTATTAATTAATTAAAAAAAAGGTTGTCGACACTGGGACTTCCCAAGCGGTCCCCCACCTTAGTACTAACCCAGCCTTAAGGCGCTTAACTTCGGAGTTCGAATGGGATCCGGTGTTTTCACCTTAGTATGGCCGACAACAAAACTCAATGTTTCGAATAGCTATAAATATATAAATATAAAAACAAGGCCATTTACCATCATTTTGATAAACATTTATTATTAAATTTGAATTTAAAGGCTTTATGAAAAGAGTACTTTGTAAAAAATAAAAAATGCAATAAATAAACATGTTTTTGCTATTTAAATCTATAAAAAATATTTTTTATTTATTCAAAAGGAATTAGATTCAGTGATATTATTTTTAAACAAAAAGGTAAACGGTTATTGTTATTCTTTAAAAATAATAATCGGCGCTATTATGAATAATTTAATTTATATATTGTTAAGTATGATTTAAGTTTATTAGAAAATATAAATAATGTTTAATGAAAATACTTATAAAATGCAAATATTTATAACACAAATTCCTTATTATTGAGTTTTATCTACATAATTTTCATATTTTAAGAAGATAAAATTTATTAAACTTTGTGTGAGATATGAAAATGAAATTATCTTAAAGAAAAGAATCTGATCTATAAATTTTAAATTAATAAGTTTTATTTTTTATTTTTAAAAAAATTATTAATTTATTTTAAAATTAATATCACATTAAATAATTTAAATTAAAAACCTATTGCTTTAATTTTATGGAAAAATTATATTTTTATTTGACTATTCAAACTTTCTTTGAATATTAAATTGAGTTGTACACTTTGAATTAAAGTTAAAAATATATTAGGATAAAAGGGATTCGATGATAATTCTGAAAGATTAATTTGAGCAGGAGTTGATTGTTTGTATAGAGATAATGGATGGAAAAGTATAATCTAAATTAGGGAAATAATAGTTTGTTTAAAGTGGATTTATTATAAATACTGTTTATGAAATTTAATAATAATTAAAGAAAAAATTGCAGCCAATCAAATATATTTGAAAAATAAAAAATAAAATTAATGGATTGGAAGAAAATATCCTATCCAAATAAAACTTTTACTTATAAATAATTTCTATTTGTCATTAAGTTAATTTCAATCATTCGTTTATAAAGATGAATTGACTGACGACATAAAATAAGTATATCAAGAAATTTGTAATAAAATAAACAATATGCATAGATGTTTGCCAAGAAAAATTGATTGTTAATTAACTAATTGATATTTATTATCCATAAAAAACAGACCTATATATTCAAAACAAACAAACAAATAAATAAACAAAAATAAAAAAAGCAAAGTAAGTAAGTCCTTTATATAGATAAAACAAAAATTATAAAAATAATTATTACAATAACAAGAAAGCAACAAAGATTTATTAAACATATCTAAAAAAACTTAAAAAAGGAGTATTATTAATTCATAATAGCTTAAAAGATTTCAAATGTCAGACTCAGGATCTCCCGCTAAAAATGGTAGCACTATGTACCACTCAGCCACTTACCAGGAATATATCGAAAGAATTAAATAATACAGGTACCCTGTTTGTTCCAAAGGTTAAGTCCATGATTATTTGAACATGGTTTGTATTGATGAGCGTTGCGATGACACTCAATAATTGGAAAGTCTTTGTTCTATGTGCATTGATAATAACTTCCACAGAAGAGCCTATCATGCTCATAAGAACTTAAAGAAGTTTTTGAGAGATTTAGTTTAACTTAGTGAAGCAGCAGATAAGAGTATTAATGATCTTTCGGAAGATGAGGTAAAATTTTACTTTAATTAACATTTTCAAAGTTCAGTTTTGGCAAAACTTCTTATTTTAAAAAGCAAGTCTATGGCTATTTCTTTTTTTTCATAAGAAATTTACCTAATGCAAGGTTTTAAGCGAGAGTATTAATTAGTTTAAACAATATTAGAGGTGCGAAAAATACTCAATTTAATAAAGATAAAGCAATAACTTTTATTAATTAGATTTATTCAGTGTATATAATTAAAAGTTATTGCAAGTATTTATTTTGGCAATTTATAACCTTAAATTGATTGAAGTATTTATTATTAATATAAAAAAATAGGTAGAAAAAAGATTTAAATGGCTTGCCAACGAATTTAAGGCTAAGGGTAACTAATGTTTTGACGTAGCAAAGAATATTTTAAATTCCTTAGAATAATATCGTTCTAGCCGTTTAGTTTAAGCACCAGAAAGAGTAGGTGTTAGAAGAATAGTAGATGATATTCTCAACAAAGAAAATGAGCGCAATCTTTAGAGCTCTTTAAAGAATTTATAAAATTTTGTGTTTATTGAGTAGGGAATGCTCAAGCTAAACTCAAAGGCTTCAACATAATATCGTCAAGAAATAGAGCGTAATGCTGATACTTATATGCTTGCAGTTGAAGATGCCCTTGATAAACTCAATAAAATTCATTTAGATGTCTTAACTTAGCCTGGCATCAGAAAGGAGGCTGAATTTGCTAAAACAAAAATAGATAATTAATATGAAACTATGCGTTCAATTGCCGAAAAATCTCGTGCCATGGAAGAAAAGGCTCAAGTTGAAGATAAGGAGTTGACTCGTGAAATGTGGAATAGCGAATTGAAAAAAATAGCTTTGAAGATAGAAACCATAAAGAGGGTTGCTATTGAAGAAGCGAATAGAAAAGGAAACCACGGAACAGCAAACTACTGGAGAGACTGGGAAGAGCTTGCTTCGAATGCCAAATGTGGTTGGGGAATAGATGGTAAACATTCAACATATCCTCAAACTACTCCTATGTATTGTTACAAATGTTTCTAAATCTACTAAGATGCACTTAGGAGCATAGAGCCTTTGAAAAAAGAATACGTTTAGATAGAAGAAAGAATATAAGCTCTTGGATTCTATAATTGATTAATAATTTAATTTTATTTAAAATGCTTTTAATATAATATAATTACTAAAATAAATTATTAAATTAAGGCATTAGTTATAAAATGTATAAAAAAAAAAAGTAAGCACAAATTTATTAGAATTAATAAGAATAATTAAAGCTCTTAAAAATTCTAACTTATATTAATAATTTGCAATTGTTTTATGTTAAAATAGATATTTACTAAGTTTGTTTTCAGTTATATTAATATTCTTGTTTACATAACTCATAATTCATTTTGTTTATCTTAATTTATAATTAATATTTATTAAAATCAATATTAACAATCATATTAGAGCCTAAAAATAGCTTAAAATATCAATATCCTTAAATAAACTAAAGAGACAAAATCATTATATCTCATAAGGTTAGTAATTTTAGCTTTAAAGTTAATGATATTAATATTACTTTAAAGTACATGTTAAAAATTAATAAGACAGATTTTATTATTTAAATTATTTTTGTATTTATTTTAGAAACATTTAAGTTCTTTGAAAGTAAATATTATGGGCATATATATACTCAAGATTATTTGATTTATTTGTCTATAGAAAGATATAAAGCAAAAAAACTAAATTTTATAATGATTATATTGAAATAATTAAAGATAACCTTAATAATGAAATATCCTGTATGTATGTAATATTTCTATTATTTAAATATAATTTTTTTTCTTCATTCAGAATTTAAAAGGAAATTAAAGATTCTTTTTTATTTGACATTTGGTTATTTTTATGACTTTTAATTAAGGCATAAATTTTTTTTTTTTGGATTAAAAAGCACACCATAATAGAAAAAAAAAAATTTAAGAAAAAAATGCCTTAATTAAAATATGCCTTAATGAACGAGCATTTACAGTATTTATTTTTAAAAATTTTATAATTTAAATTTAACAAAAAATAATGATTTTACCATTTTAAATGAATTTAAAAAATAAATTTATTTCTGTAATAATTAAATAACTATTCTTATTTATTTAAACTTTAAACTCTTTTTTTAATTAGATATGTTTTTTTACTTTTTTAATTTATCTCAAAAAATTATTATTTTGTCTGTCTTTAATATTAATTTTTTAATTATTTCTTTTGTTTTTAACAAAAATAAATTTTCACTTCATAAGTTCTAAATTTTCTAAATGGGATTTAAAAAAATACTTAATAATAAGAATTATATAGAAAATAGCTTACATTGATTTATACTTTTAGTTGAGGTTTATATAAAAAAAATAATGAGAAGTTTTATTTATTTAATTTTATTATCCAGCCAGTTAAAATAAATTTATTTAAAATATAAAATATTAAAATACAATAATTTAATTATAGTAGTACATTGATTAATTATTCAACAGATTTAATTATTTTTCATAAGTATTTTAAATTTGCATATATACAAAATTCTCACTTAGCAACGTAACTTGAGAGGGTTTTTGAAATATAATCTTTAGCAAATTCAGGTGTTACATTAAACTTAGCAGGGAAACCTTTCCATTTAGTTGTGGCCTATTGATAGAGTTTATCCACTGTTTGATTTGCTCTGGCTTTAACAAATCTGTGGAAACCAAGAGGTAACTTACCTTACCAACCACCAAGATGTCTATTGAATTTTTCAGATGTCTTCAAGAAGAATGGACATAATGGACTCATACAAGCATTCTTGCATAACAAAGAAGCTTCATCGAATTGGAGTGTATCAAAAACAACTTCCTTTTCCTCACAGTATTTGATGAGCTATTCTTTATTGATGGGTTGAACATTCCAATGCTATTCTATGAATACTTTAACATAATGCTCTTCTACCTTATTGAATAGTTCGTTAAAACCTTTGATCTTCTTGATAGATGCCTCATCAACAGAAGCTATAACTTGCTATTTGATACTTTCGAGATCCTTCTCGACAGGATTAGAGAAAGCTTCATTCAATGGATATTTGTGAACATGGCTGGCTAAGTATATGTAGTCTACATAGAGAGCCTTTCTTTCAGCTGATTCTTCACCATCCTTTGGCTCTTCCATCATCTTTCCAGAACTTGAAGATTTTTCTACTTCCATCTATGTAACCTCTATTTTACTCTTTTGATAGTCATCTAAAAGGGCCTCAATCAAACGAAGAGGTACTTTAGAAATTTCGTCATCATATATCAATTTCTTGGAGATGTGTAACTTCTAAGAAGCGGCCTTCTTAGCAAAGTCGGTAAAGCAAGTGCTAAATCCCTTTCTGAAATCAGAAAGAGAGAAGAAGGAGTTAACTTACTTTTTCAATTACTCTTCAACAGCATCCATACCAATAGATTCGAAGTCAGGCTTTATAATACTGTAGAGACCATGCTTGGCTACAGCGGATGAGAAGAAAAGAACCTTAACCTTATTCATAATATCTTCTAATTGATCACTGTCCATTCTCTTGCTTCTTTAGGCGAAGAAGATGTACAAGAATAGTTCATCAATATTATCCTTATAATCCAAAACAACCTTATTAGGATCAGCACTTAGTTCATCTTGAACATTTTGGAATTTCTTATCCTCATCATAATAAACTTCAAGAGATTCAAAGATTAAATCAGTAACAACTGATCTAATAGAAAGATTTTGAGGTTGATAGGCAACAATTAAGGCAGAAGAAAGGGCATTCAAGTAAGCATTTTCTTCCAAAAGATCGAAATTGCATGTGAGCAAGTAGGTATTTATGAACTTCATCAAGCGAGTTCTCAAGAGAGGACGTAAGAAAGCAGCTTGTTCTCTTCTAAACAAGGGTAAGATTCCATTTAATTCTACTTTATCTCCATTAATGTCTGTGGGAATATTCCAAAACTAGTTAGTTAAGGCAGAAACATCTAACTAGTTATTGATGTAGATACTCTTGAAATCAACAAGACGAGGGTTGCTTTCAAATCCTTCATTTCTCTTTACCTTACAAGCCAATCCAAATAGAGGTAAAGTTTCACAAAGATCATATTGATTTTTGCAGTAGTTTAGGCCTTGAATAAAATCATCAACATTAGCCAACATCTTAGCAATTGAAATTGCTCCTTCTTCATAAGGCTTCAATGATTTTTCTTTCAATTTTTCCAACAAACTTAATTGCTCTGCAGCATGCTTCTTTTAAGTTTGAAGAGTAGCAATAAATTCTTCCTTTATTTTGTTAAATTCTGATTAGGTGATATTCTTTAATGCCAAAGCCTTCTACTAGTGCTTACCAGTAATTGTACCTATGTTCATACGCTTGGCAGCTTCAAATTCGGAAGATTGCTTGGCTGAGACACCCTTAGCCAAATTGTCAACTTCAGTGAAGAACCATCCAATCTTTGATCCGTAACGCCAAATGAAGTTATACTTAGCTCTCAAACCGAAGTTTGGAGTAGCATTAATTAAATCTTCAGTTACTTGTCTAATATCTTCTAAGCCATAAGTCTTATTTAGTTGGTCAATAACAATTTGCATTTCCCTAACTGCAATTACAGCACTTGATTTAGCAGATGCAGGGTCATTTAAGGACAAAATTTATAATTTTTGAATCCAACCTCTAAATATTTCAACAGCATCTTCTACACTTAATTCCGTTTTTTCAACCTTGATAGTTTCAGAATCGTCTAAAGTGAGTTCATCTCCCTTGACAATGACCCAACTACCTTCATAGGCTGAAGCAACGACAGTTTCATCCCAAGGATAGATCATGACAGGAGGGTCTAAATTAATAGCACCAGCAGAGTAGAAGTAATTTTTCATTCCTTCAAATTTGTTGAAAAAGGCCTTTTCAGATACGTATTCAATCAAATATAAAGCTGGAATATTTTCATCACCCTAATGATAGAGTTAACGTAATCTCATACTCAAGAAAGTAGGGAATCCACTTTCAATACCAAGACAGATGAAGTTAATCTTTCTGTTCTCATGATTGCCCTTTAGCTTCTTCATTCTCTCTTCTAAAGTGTTGAGGTTATTGTCTTGACCATCAGAAATGAAGATTGCAGTAACACTCTCATTAACAGGGATTGAGTCTAAGACAGTTTCAAACATCTTGAAAGCTTCAGGAATAGCAGTCATACCACCACCATGATCATGAATTCTAGTACTCAAAACATTTGATTAGCAGTGACGAGCAGTACCATCAAATGTAATTGTGTGTAAGTTTTCCTTAGGAATTGATTCTGAATTCCAAAATTCAGCAATCCATTTCCACCAAGAACTCATAGAGCCTGAAGCATCTATAATACCAACAATATGTAGATTACTACCTCCCTTTTCAGTAGTAGTAGTGGCTTTAACTCTTTTGAGAGGGATCTTGTAATAAATTCTTTTCTCTTCCATTTTAAATTAGCTATATTTTTGTGAATTATAATTTTTTGAATAAATTTTTTATATTTTGACGTTTATTAGTCCTTTTACTTCTATTTA
Source organism: Tetrahymena thermophila SB210 (assembly GCF_000189635.1). Lineage (NCBI taxonomy): Eukaryota > Ciliophora > Oligohymenophorea > Hymenostomatida > Tetrahymenidae > Tetrahymena > Tetrahymena thermophila. Next base: position 556,321 of record NW_002476438.1, on the reverse strand, counting down.
AAGATTTTTTTATTAGTTTCTGATATCCACTATAATTTAATAATAAATTAAAAAAAAGATATTATTAGACGTATGTATAGACAGATTTATCAGTTATTGCAGTACTCATCATTCTGTAGACGCTTTACTCTAAAGTAGTTTTTCCTAGACTCTATACAATATTAAATCATTTCTATATGCTCAAAGATAGCATCCAAAAATGCTTAAAACAATATGTTATTTAGTAGCTTAAATATATAACTCAACAATATAATAGAAAAAGGTAGGATTAATATTTATGCTACCAAATATCTAGAAAAATTAACAATACAAATATTATTAATTCATTTATAATTAGTTAAAATATAGACAAATTTATAAAATTTGAATTCATAAATATGTTTTCATTCACATATTTTTAAATGGGTAAAAAGCTTTATTCATAACTTTAACACAAACTGCTACAATTGTGAATAACTAAGAGAATATTTTGAAAAATATTCAATCTCAAGAAATATATGTATAAACTTAATTTGTCTATTTATTAATTTATAAAATCGTCTACATTTTTTTAGTTTTTAATTAACATAATTTATAATCAAAAGAAATTATTTTTATAAAGTTTAATTAGATTATATGACAGAATTTTCAATTGAATTAAAAAACAAAATTATTATAATTAAATTTTTTTATAAATTGGTAATTTATTGAGAATTTTATTCATAAAAAATTTAAATACGTCTAAGATACTTTATGAAAACTAGCAAATTAAAAATTTTTAATAGATTAATTTATAAAAAATTTACAATTTAACTTTTTTATGCAAAAATATTGCCAATAATTAAAGTTTTTAGTTGTCAGTTATAATTATATCAAAAATATTATTTTATTTATTTGCCTAATTTTATTTACTTTAATAAATTAACTATTGTTATTTTTATCAAAGATTTTTAGGAAATTTAATTTTAATTTGAATAAATATTAAAAACTTTGAACATAAAATAATTAAAAATATTGATTATTTTCTTTTTATGTTTTAGCTAATTAGACTTTTTTGATACAATTTACCACATATTTATTAATAAAATTTTATACAATAAATATATAATTTTGTTGGTAAATTACAAATAAATTAAATTTATAGTGAAAACTATTTTCAAAGACTAACTGTTATTCTAATTAATAAAGAGAGGATGAGTTATTTACTGTATTTTTAATTGACTTTGATAATTCAAAAAAAAGTTAAATTTTATAAAATATGTGATAATTAAAATTAGTTAAAGAAGAAGATCTAATAAAAATTATATATACAAATGTGAATAAAAATGATGAATGCAAATATTTTTAATTAAAGTTTTTAGTGGTTGATATAATTTTGATAGAAATAATATAGTATTAATTAAAAATTAAGAAATACAATAACTCTCATTATTAAATGATATTAAAATATTCTTTTTTCCTTTTTTTTAGCTTAATATAGTATATTTTAGCAACAGATTGCCCTGATGGTTAATACTATAGTACAGAATAAACCTCTTGTTAGCCTTGCAATCCTTCTTTGAAATGCAAAACTTGCAATAACGCAAATTAATGTTTGACTTGTGATATTTCAAAAGGATATCTCTCAGATGTAGCTTGTTGTGATTATAATTATTATTTTGATGCAAGTTCAAAGCAATGCAGTTCTTGCTTGTAAAATTGTCAATAGTGCACTGATAATACTTCTTGTAAAAAGTGCTTAGATGGTTACTATTTGAACGGTTCCTCTTGTACTGCTTGCCCAGCATCTCAAAATTGTAAAATTTGTTCTGATTAAAATAATTGTTCTAAATGCTAAGATGGATTTTATCTTAATGGTAGTACTTGTGTTTTGTGTACAAATAATTGTAAAACTTGTAGTGCTTCTGATTAATGTATTACATGTATAGATAGTTTTTATTTAAATGGAACTAGTTGTGTAAATGACTGTGGATAAGGAAGATATAAAGATAGCGAATAATTTAAATGCTAAGATTGTGCAAAAGATTTGAATTGTAAAACTTGTATTGACAACAAATCTTGTTTAGATTGCATTGATAATTATAAAAAGAATGGTAGTATTTGCGTGAGTGATTGTGGTGTAGGAAAATACTCTGATTTAAAAAACGTATGCCAAGTCTGTGTATCAGCCTTAAATTGTAAAACGTGTACTGATGATAAAAGTTGTTCTAGTTGTTTAGATGGTTACTATTTAGATAGCGATAGTAAAAAGTGCTTGGCTTGTGGCTCTAATCTTAACTGTAAAACATGTAATGATTAATTAACATGTAAAACATGTGCTGATAATTTTTATTTAAGTGGATAATTATGTGTAAGTAGCTGCGGAGATGGGAAATATGCAGATATTAATAAAATTTGTTAAGATTGTGGATAAGGGTTGAACTGCAAAACTTGTAAAACTTCAACAGGCTGTGAAAGCTGCTTTGATGGTTCTTTCAAAAATTTAGATAATAATAAATGCGATACTTGTGATTCTAAACTTAATTGCAAAACATGTAGCAGCTCAACAGCATGTGATATTTGCTTAAATGGTTATTTTAAAGATGGTAATTCTTGTGTTGATACATGTCCAGCTGGAAAATATCCTGATAATAGTAAGATATGCCAACAATGCAGTATTTCTTTTAACTGTAAAACCTGCATAGATAATTAAAGCTGCTCTAGTTGCTAAGATGGATATTATTTGGATAGTATAAGTAAAAAATGCTTAAATTGCAACTCTAAGTGCAAAACATGTAGTGATTAATCCATATGTAAAACTTGTAATGATGGTTTTTATCTTAGTGGATAGCAATGTGTAAGTGACTGTGGAGAAGGAAAATATGCAGATTCTAAAAAAATTTGCTAAAATTGCGGATTAGGCTTGAACTGTAAAACTTGTTTAACTTCTACCACTTGTGAAAGCTGTTTGGATGGTTTTTTCAAAAATACAAATAATAGCAATAAATGTGATCCTTGCGATTCTAAACTTAACTGCAAAACATGCATCAGCTCTACTGCTTGCGATATTTGCCAGGATGGTTTTTATAAAGATGGAGATTCTTGTGTTAATTAGTGCCCAAGTGGAAAATATCTTGATAATAAAATATGTAAACCCTGTAATAGCTCTCTCAACTGTAAAGCTTGCAGTGATAACTAAAGCTGCTAATCTTGTCTGAATGGTTTTTTTCAAGATGGCAAAGTTTGTGTTAATCCCTGTGGTTAAGGAAAATATTCAGATAAAAATAATATTTGCCAAACATGTAACTAAAATTTGAATTGTTAATCTTGCAAAGATAGCTCTAGTTGTGATTCATGTAAAACAAATTACACTTTGTAATAAAATAAATGTGTTTTATCTAGTTGTCCTGATGGATAATACCTTGATAATACAACTCAAACGTGTCTAATCTGTAGAAGAGATCTTAATTGCCAAACTTGTTAAAATAACTCAGAATGCTTAACTTGCTTGAATTCATTCTATAAAGATGGCAAACAGTGCCTGGCTTAATGTCCAGATGGAAAGTATGGAGATTAATAAAAATTTTAATGTGAGAAATGTAATTAGTCCTTATTCTGTTAGAATTGCTAAAATAACACTGAATGCACTTCTTGCATAGAGGGTTATGAATTAGTTTAAAAATAATGTTTATAAAAATGCTAGATTAATCAATATAGAGATAACTTAGATTGCAAAAATTGTAATAATAACCTAAGCTGTGCAACTTGTTCAGACGGAATTACTTGCCTATCATGTATAGAAGGCTATAAATATATTTTAGAAAAAAAATAATGTGTTAAATAATGTGGTGATATAAATTACTTACTCGATTTTGAGAACTAAAATTAATGTATAAAACCTTCAGATTGCATTAACAGAAAGATTTCATCTGAAGGAATTTGCGTAAAGACTTGTGAGTAGGTATTGGAGATATCAGATAATTCTGATAAATGTACGCCAAACTGCCCTGACTCAAAAGTGAAGAAAATGACCACAACTACTGATGGCAACAATTTAACCTCTATAAAAATTGAGTGTATTGATAAGACCATTTCACAAAATCTTAAGGAAAAAGCTTAAAGTTTAAATTAACTTATTTAAAGCAATTTGTTGAGTAAGATTGAAGATAATAATTTAAAGAAAAAATATTAAAACTAAATTGAAGATATTTAGAATGGTCTTGAAAGCAGTATGCAATCAATAAATGTATCTGAAAACTAGCCTGGTGAAATAAGTAGTTATGTTTAAAATACAATTGATGTATTCAACACTATTCTTGAAACTTCTCATAAACTTTCTTAAAAGATTTCTCTTCAATCAGATTAAGGAATCAGGCTTCTTTCAAGAAATACTTAATTTATTTCACAAAATATTCAATAAGGTTTAAAAATTAAAAACATTTTTTACATGCCAGACTTTGATTAAAACAAATAAATAATCTTAACTGAATAGCAAGCATCTTCATCGTAAGTAAATTATTAAACTGTTTCAATTGGCTACTTAAGTTAAAATATCTTTTGCTAAAGTCAATGCACTTAGTCTTTTCCTTACTTGAGTGTCATCTTGAGCATACCAAAAGTAAGAGTTTTAGATACAACAAACTAATAATAGTAATAATTACTTAATTCTATTTATTAGCTATCAAACTCTCAAAATTACAAAGACTATGCCTGCGTTTCTTATTCAAATGGAGCTTAAATACCAGCAGTGGGATAAGTCTATAATTAAATATCTAACACAATTACTTGCTCATTTTTAAATAATGTTTCTTTAATTTACGACCCAACATGTATTTATCACCCTGCAAATTAATGTTAAGATCAATCAACTACTTAAGTAGCTGTCATAATAGCTATGACTGTCATAGTTACAGTAGTTGTTTGCTGTGGATACATTATCAGTGAATTCCAAAAATATAAACCTGACAGGTTTATTAGAAAATAACTCATTTATATCTTATAATCTCAGTAAGAAGTTAGCATAGACATGTAATCTATGCCTAGAGAAGATATTTGAAAAATTATATAATTATTTTTTACTTATTTATGTTCTTTCTGCATTTACTAAAAATTTTCGAAAAAATTATGTCTGAAATTATCTTCAATTTATTTTTAAAAAATAAATTAAACTAATTCAATGATTTTAAGATATAAATTAAATTAAAAATTTTGTATTTATAAAGGTAATTATTTAATCATTTTAAATAATTAAATATTAATTATTTATTATAAATTTAAAGGTATATTTATACAGCTTTTATCTTAAATTTTTCAAAGAAGGTAAAAAAAAAAAATTGTAAATACTCATATATTTTCATATATACACAAATTTATTATTATTCATGTATGTAGCCTTGAAAAAGATAGTACCTTAGGGTACTATATATATTAATACATTTTATAATTTACTAAAAAATTATTTATTTATTAAAACTAAGTTTGATATGAAATATTTATTTAGTTTATTTTTAGCTTTTTATAAATACAATCTATTGAAATTATATTATTTCATTAATTTAAAATTAAAATATATAATTTGTTTTATGTTTTAAGTTTTAATTCAAACATTTATATAGAAGATTGATCAATTTTAAATTTATAATTAATAAACACATATTGAAATATAGAGCAAATTTGGTTAGCTTGGTTAAAGAAAAAAGAAAGTTTTTTCTTCAAGTTTAACTTTCATTTCATAATTCTTTTGCTTAGAAGTCTAATATGGATCTTTAATTTAATTGAGAGAATTTCATATCGAAATTATTTGGGAGAATATGGAGACTTGGGCTGTTTACATCTTCACATACAGTTTCTTCTTTGTTCAGGATACTGTACTTATTTACAAATCCGTTAAAATTGAAAGAGTTAGATTTATTGAATTTATCTTCTAGATTTAAAGAACTATTCTTTTTGTATTCAATTAATTTACTACCCAAAATTACAGGTTCCTTTAAAGGGATGTTCATAGGACTACTTGCAATAATTTAAGAAGAATTTCCATTGGAAGCCTTCAAATAATTCATACTTTCAACACAATTTTAGCTTTAGTTCTAGTTTGTTTCACTTTTGTAAAAATATTTATTTATTTATTTAGTTTACATAAAAATTAATTAATCAAATTACCACTTTTGTTTGGAAATTTTTTCAATTTAAATATTTTAATGGTATGTTGGACTTTGACAATCTGACTCAGAATAGGCATTATTTCTTTAAGAATTAGAAATAACCATTGCATTTTAATCAGTGCCATCTTATATTGCTGAAATCATATTATTTTTAAGGGCTACTGGTGAAAATTTAGAAAATTTTCTATTGTCTGTTGGGAACTCAAGGTTTTTATTGCTTGTCTTACCATAAATTGATCCTTTTGGTTTAGATGCTCTATCTTACTTTTTAACTTTAGATTTTTTTGTTTTTGCTTCTAATAGTTAGTTATATCGACTAATAACACTAGAAAAATTGAACCTGGGATTATATTTAACAAATTACTTCATTCTATCAAATTAAGAATCAAGTTCTATATTCTCTAAATTTAAATTGTTGTTTTGATTGCTAATTTCCAGTTATTACTGAAGCTATTAGTAGTTTTATTAACTTAAAACAAGTTATTATAATTATTTCAAAACTTATTCTAATTCCTTTGATTCATTATTCATTGTAGTCTTCTGTTGAAGTATTTTTGTCACTATCTTTTCTGCCGATATTTTTTTGTTCTGTTAAAACTGCTATCTAATCAATTACACATATTTAAAAAAATTAAACTAAATTACAAAAAAGTAATAAAATATACTTAATTGATTAAGTTGGGCTTCCCAATTCATCTAAAAGAATTTGCTTTGAGAGTCTCCTCTCGGCACTTCTATTGGCACTATCAAACATTTTTTATGCATTCATTATTTTTTTAGTCATTTACTTTAGTGTGTTTCTCTTAAATGACCCAGGAGACATCTAGTTAATCTAATGAGCTTGCTTTAGTAATTCCTAAAATGCTACTTCATCTAGAGCAGTGTTAGAATTAAGATTTTGTTATGATGAATGTTATTAAAGCACTGTGTTTTAATATTATCTATGATTGGAATAGGAAGAACCATTATCATTATAATTGGTTGTTTATTATTCTGTTTTAACAGTGTTACTCCTGTAGAGTGAAGGAAGAGTAAATTAAGTATCGGTATTCCTTTTTGAGGAAGTTCTATTTGTAATAATAGCTTAAAATCCATTATTACTGCTTATTTGAGGGGATTAATTATAATTTTTGGACTATTTTTATTTGTCTTCTTTATTTTAGTTTTGCTTATCACTTTTTTACCTCAACAAATTTAAGATTTCATTACCATTTTCACCTTATTCATCTTCTTCTATAATATCAAATTAATTTATCGATTAAGAAAAATTTGCATCCAAGGCCTGTCTACTTTTCAATGTTCTAGGCTAATTAACGTAGGCATTTTAATTAGTATTTATAGCACTTTCTTTCCCATTTAAAGTTTTGTTTTCAACATAGTGGTACTTGTTATCTTTTTCATCATCTGTGAATTAAAGAATATTTTCATTATAATCACTTTAAAAGTATCCTTCAGAGAAAGAATCATCATCTGAGTTATTTATATAACTCTAATAGTTATCCAGAAATCTAAATAAATATTTAAAAAAATGAAATTTTAGTTTACAATATTGTATCCTAAAGTTTAATCTTATTTTTCTAATTAATTAATTTAAGTAAATTCATTAAAAGAAATTGTAAATAGCTTTAATTATTTAGTATCTTTTTTTAAAAAATATTAATTTTCACCAGTAGCAAAATGAAAATTATAAAAATATTTGTAAGGCTGAAAAACTTAATGTTGAAATTTATTCATTTTCTAAATAATTTATTTGTTACTAAATAAATTTTTCTATAATGTGCTATTCAAAAGTTTATTAGAAAAAAAATAGATGAATTGAAAAAGAATCCAAGTGTTTAATTTTATTAGCTATTGTTGCCACTTTAATTTATTTTTTAAAAAGAGCAAGAAGCAATATTTTTTGAACAGTAAAATAAATTTGGTAGAAAAAAAAAATTTAATTAATTTAAAAGTTAAAATGTGTAAACCAAACTGAAATATTAAGATAGAGAACTAATAAAACTAATTACATTTCTGCTTAGGATAACACTTCTTTAAAAATCACACGAGAGTTTTTGAAGTAATATTTTGGATTTATCTTCCTTCTTTCTTAATGTTAACGCTGAGAATGAGATATATTTAATTGATCATTAAATAGCTTATAAATTTTTGCTTTATTTGGTATATAATGTAGGTACTAGCATTCATTTACTAGATGTTATTGAGAATTACAACTAAAACATCCTAGCCCTATTTTAGAATAGTCATTCAAATAGCTTATTGAATCTCTGATACTACAAAATGTTTCGTAATCTTCGCTATTTGACTGTATTAACTGCAAGAAATCTTGTCTTCTTATTTTTAGAACAGTTGTAAATTCCTTAGATCTGATGTTATTTACTCTTGAGAGACCTGTAAAGAATGTATGAGCTCCGAAACTCTCACCCTTTTTAAGAGTGAATAAGCTTCTTTGCTTTTTATCTTTTACCTATAGTAAAACTTCTACTGAGCCATTCTCAATAAAATATATCGACGCATCATCCTATATTCCCTCCTGACAAATAAATGTCTCAGGAGTGTATTTCATTTCCTAAATTAGAGGTATTATCTACTCCATAGTGCTTTTTGAAAAATTACGTTTAAAAATAGGCGAGTCTTTAAATACTATTTTATTTGCCTCATACATTAATTTCGATCTTAGAGATTCACTCAGCTGGTTTACGATATGTTGTTCCTACTCTTAATTCATTTCAGAAGTTTCTCTCCAATAGTATTCCAAATATTCTCTTATTTCATATTATAATTTTTAGTCTATATTTTTTTTGCTCATAAATCTTTATATGTAACCGATTTTCTTCTTAATTTCATTTTAGACTTGGAAGAAATTAGAAAAAATCTATCCAACTTCGTTTAAAGTGTAACCAAACACACAGCAAGCAATCAATATTGTTAAGACACATAAAACCATTTCATTTTAATTTTTTGGTGAAATGTCTCCATATCCAACTGTACTCATTGTTACTGTTTAGTAGTAATATCCTGTTATATACTAGGAATACCATTAGTCATAGTTGATTTCTAGAGAGTTCATCCAAGTTTTAACACTACTTCCTTCTTGCTTTGCTACATATACCCATAGACAGGCAAACAAGTGGTTAATCAAAATAATGGTAAAGAGTAATTTAATCAGTTGTAATATGTAAGTAACTCTTTTGCTTAAGTTAAATCTTTCCTCAATTTTTCTAAATATTTAGCTAAGTGAGAGAATTTTGAAGAAAAAAAACATCAAAAAAATTTTATAAGCTGGGTGTTAAATCCAATTTGGTTTATTTTAGGCTAATTTTTAATCACTCAAACTCTAGTTAATAAAGGGATCGAAATAGAAGGAAATTATAAAGGGAATAACTGAAATTATGTCTGTAACAGAATTATTTTTTAAATAGAAATACACAATAGATACCCTACTTTTAACTACTTAACCTTTTTCAAAGTACCCCGTGTTCATGTTGACTAAAATATCAAGCATTAATATGATCGGTATGATTACAATCAATCCTCCAGGTATTATAAAGGAGTAGTTGTAATCAAAAACGATACTTATTGGAAGGAAAAACATGCTTATAATAACAACTATTCCATACAAAATATCCCATATCACTTTTAAAAAGCTTGAAGGCTGGATAATTGGAATAGAATTAAATATATGTTCACTTAATAGTAGTATTTATTTACAAATGTTTTTTAAGCTCCTACTTAAGCCTACTCTAACATATTTTTATTTTTCACGCCTTATTGGCTATTTCAGCTAGTTAAAGAGCTACGAATCATCAGAAAGTAAATTTAATTTATTCATTATGTTAGAATTCTAAGAGATATTTTATGTTTGAGTTAATTGCTTTATTGTCTATTATTTTTTTTCCAGCTTCACTCTTTTATCATAAAGCGCTATTTACTAAACATGAATCTATTCATCATTATAAGTTTTATCGCCTAGCAGATTAAATTTATTCTAGTCTAAATTTTTTAGCATCCTTGACGGAAGACTCTTCACCAGATTTTATGCCCTAATCCTGTCTTTCATCTCTTTTAACTTTTGCCTTAGCTCTACTAATTTTATTTTTTCACTAGAACTCCATTAGTCTTGCTGATTTTCACTTTCCTAATCAAAGACAGTTGGAGATTCTACTTTATTTTTGTAGCGAGCACTGTACGTGCCTTAATAAATAGAGCTCTATTTATGATAATCAAACTTTATGATATTTGAATTTGAAAGATGCTTATCATAATCCTCAATCATAGGTGACTGAATCATTTTATCAAATGCCAACTTTGTTGGATGGTATATATATTTAAATACAAAAACTTAAGAAACCTAATTATTAATTTATTAGTTTGAATATTTCTTACTCTTTAATTAAGCTTAATCACTAAAGTAAATAATTATTTTTTATGCAAATCATAGTACTACCAGTTTATAATTTGCTCAAAATAATAATAATATCAAATATTTTGTATAAATTTGAAATTTAAACCACACTCGCATTTTATTATTGCAAAGTGTAAACTTAAGTTAAAGGTAATCTATTGAAATCTACAATTTTTATGTGATATAAACAAGCCAATACTATTTTTACTCAACATAACGCTAATTTTAATAGAATTTATATAACTCTTTTAAAAAATTAGGCTGTAATTATCTGCGCAAAATCAGAAATATAATTATAAAAATTTGCTTTACATTTTTTACTTCTAATTTATGTTTGTAATAACAATTCAATAAAACAAAAAAAGTCCTTGAATTAAGAAATAGATTATTACAATTAATAAATTTCCTAAAAAAACAATTAATAAATTTCCTAAAAAGTATAATTAAAATTTTTAGACCATTCAAATTTATTTTTTAAGTCAGTTCATAAATTAGTTTATTAATATAATTTATTGATAAAATATCCTTTAAAAAGTAATTTTAACATTTCTTCTATGTATTGCTATGATATTTTATAAATAAATAAATTTTGTAAAAATAATATATAAGTTTTCAATATCAATAATTTTTAGAATATAAATTCACTTAATTTCTTTTAATTTATATAGTCAAACTCCTAATTAAAATCTAGTAATGGTTTGGGTATTACTGAGTTTAAAATTAAATAAAAATATATTTGAAATTGTTTGTTCTAAGCCATTTTTTTTTAATTCATTTTTATTTATGATAAATTTTGGTGAAATCAAAAAACTTTTCACTTTCTTTCTTTTAAGTATTTGTTTAGAACAATTTTGAACTATTATTTAAATATGTATTCATATAATTATTTATAATATGGGCATTCAATTTAATTTTTTCAAAAATAATTTCTATCATTAACAGATCTTTAGTATAGGGAGTCCTTGTTATAAAATGTATTTGGGACAGCCGCTGATGTAGGAGTTAACTCGTCTAAACAAGTAAAATCTTATTTATCTTGTTCTTAGAAATTCTGCATTTTAAAGAATTCATCTCCAATTATCATAATTTATTTTTTAATATTTGAAGTATCATTTTGTTAATAGTCTTTAAATAGAGAATGACTGTTTAGCACTAGATTACTGTTCGAGTTCATTCCATATTTCATGCTATTATGCTACTCTTATGCAAAGTAATTTTTGTAATCAAAAATATTTTCACTATTATAAAATATGAGTTAAATTCTAAAATAGTTCAAATTAAATAGTTACCTTTTTTAATATTTACTATTTTATAATCTAGATGAAAAAGATTCAACATCACTGACTTGCTTTTGACCTTCTTATAAATACTTTCTTGTTAAATCTAAGTCACTTTAAGCTAAATTAATATTCAAGTTCTATATCTTTCTCTAACTTTAATAATTTTGATCTTATATTTTTAGTTATGTCTTTGTATAAGTACTTCTTAATTTAGACAATCTATCATTTCTCTTTTTAGCTATCTTTTTTTTTTTTGCATCCATAAATTGATTATATCTGCTAATTACACTAGGAAAGTTATATCTCTAGTTATATTTAACAAATTATTTCATCTAGTCAAACCCAAGGAAGATTTCATCTATTTTTTAAAGGTTTTAATTTTCTTTAACTTAATCATTTTAACTGAATAGAAGCTATTGATTTTTTAGAAGAGTTTAAAGCTATCTCAGTATTTAATCTTAATTATTCCCTTCTTCTTTGATATTTGTCTTGCTACCTATTTGAGAAACTATTTTAAGTAAATCATTCGATTATTTTTTGCACAACTTTTACTTCTACCTTTAAAATTATGGAATTTATTTTCAATTAAATTTATAAAAATAATATTAATTAATTAATTACCCTTTGTCTACTGAAATTTCCTCTGAAGAATTAACAGAGTTTATTTTTTCAAGCTAAGTAAAATCAGTTTCATCATTTTGTTAATTCATTCTTGACATAGGACTCTTACTTGAATACTCTTTTATCTTTTTTACTCTTTCTATTCTTTAGTCTTCCTAAACATATGGTTTAAATGATGCTTGCTCGCTATCAACTATAAGCCTTATTGAAATTAAATCTCTTTCATCATTTTCATCATATTAGCGATCGCTTCTTTCTGTTTTACTTCTGGTTCTTATCTCAGAATTCTAAAATTCTTTTGTTTTTTTCTATTTAAATGACAACTTTGAAGGAATACTCTTTCTATCAGGAGTATTTTCAATATCTGGCTGGCTTTTCTGCTTGCTCAGCTTATTTCCCTGTGATGTAAGCATTTTAAAACTTGAACATTAATAATTAATTTCACCTTCATTACCATTAATATTTTCTAATTAGTTCTTGCTTCCAAATTAATTATTTTAATCAAATCCAAATTTCATTTTTTTATTGTTTTGATCTTCATCTGTGTTTTTTATCTACTAATTGAGCTCACTCTCACCATAATAACCATCAGAAAAATCTGTTAGATCTTCATCAGAAATATTTATCCAGCTATTATAGTGATCCTAAAATCTTTAAAAAGGGGGTTATTAAATTTTTTCAATAATTTTAGATTTATATTTTAATTTTAAATAAAAACGAATAAATTTTACAAATATAAATCTTATAAACAAACTTATAATTTAAAAGAGATTAATCGAAATTAATTAATTAAATAAATAAATCTATTTTAGCCTTAATAAATATTTACATATGTGCTTGCCTATTGATTTCGTGATAAGTGCTTTTAGCATTTCTAAAGTGATATCTTTTATTAATTTCTCTTCTTTAAATTTCTTGTCTCAATTGTTATTTGACATTCTAACTTTCATTGTGACATTTTATTATTTTAGCTTTATTTGGGATATAATGTAGATATTAGCAATCACTTACTAGGTGATAGGAAGAGTTACAACTTATGCATTTTATTCCTACTGAAGTATAATCATTTAAAAAACTTATTTAATCTCTAATATGGCAAAATTTTTCAAAATCTTCATTAAAATGTTGCAAGAGCTAAAGAAAATCTATTCTTCTTATCATCAAAATAGTTGTAAACTCCCTTGCAATAACATTATTCTATCTTGGTAGCCCTGTAAAAAATGTAAAAGTCCCAAAACTATCTCCTTTCTTCAATGAAAATAAAGGTTTTGACTTTTTATCCTTTGTATTCATTATAATGTCAACAGAACCATTTTCAATAAAATAAATGGCAGCATCATCCGAGACACCTCTTTAGCAAACTAAAGATTCTGGTGAATATTTTATTTATTTTATCAAAGGAACAGTTTACTCAATTAGGTATTTTGAAAAGTTCAGTTTGAAAATTGGTGAGTCTTTCAAGACAATTTTATTTGCTTCAATTAAAAGCTTTGATTTTAAAGACTCACTCAATTAATCGATTATACTTTATTCTTAATCCTAATCTTATTCTGCTTATTCTCTCCAATAATATTCTAAATATTCACGAATCTGATATTCTAAGCTAGGATTAATATTTTTTCTACTCATAAATCGTTGGATTATGCCTATTTTTTGATTTATTTGATTGTCAACTTGATAGAAATTACTAAATATTGCTCCTATTTCATTTAATGAGTAACCAAATACACCACAAGAAATCATCATAATAAAAATGCATACTACTTTTTCAAGAGTAGTAATTGGAAGTATATCACCATAGCCTACAGTAATCATTGTTACTGTTGTAAAATAAAATGCTGCTGCATATTATACAGACCATTAGCTTTGATGTAATTGCTAGTAATTCATCCAAGTATCAGTGTACTTTAAACCCAATTCAATTTTAGCAGTGCCTACCCAAAGACAAGCAAATAAATGATTAATTAATATAATTGTATATAAAAGCTTTGCAAGCATAATGATATTAGTAGCTTGAAAGGAGAGATGAAATCTTTCTTCTATTCTTTTAATAACTCTATTTTTGATGTAAAAGGCTTTAAAAAAAAATGGTATTATCAAAATTTTTAGTACTATTTCTAGTATTTAATTTTTGCCATCTATTTTTATATATATCTATTAACTTAGCTCTCCATAGATTGTAATTAAGAAAGGCACCAAAGAAATTAAGTCATTTAAAATATTATTTTTGAAGTACTTTTTAAAAATTTTAGTTCTACTTGTAATGACTTGTCCTTTTTCGAAATATCCTGTATTAAAGTGAATCAAGCAGTCAAAAATGAGGAATATTGGAATGACAAACAATAGCTCTTTCGGCATAATTTCTTCATAATTAAAATTAAATGCTATAGCTACTGGCAAATAAAACATACAAAGTAAAATAACTAACATATTAATAGAGTCCCAAGCAAGTTTAAACGTACTAGAAGGTTAAATAACAGGTATTATTTTTAAGGCAGAAGAAATAGAAAGACAACATATCTTAATTATTTCTTTGAGCTGCTTATTTAAATTAGAAAATATTTCTATTTTTTTTCTCTACCCCTTATTAAATTCAGGGGAGCATGCTTTCTATAAAACTATGGAAGGCATATGAAGTTGCACTTTTTATGTTTCTAATTAATAGTGAGAAGGTTTCCTCTAATCTTTTACAATTTCTTCATAAAAACTTGACCTGTCATTTAGAAGATCAAACTTTGTCTTGTCGAAATTTTTATACATTCTTGAAGGAAGATTCTTCACAATGTCATGCGCCCTTTACTGATTTTTCATTAATTTCATTTTTTAAAGTATTTTTTCTAATTTAATTTTTTCCTCTTCGTTCCACTCATCTTTGAACTCGTTCTCATTATTATTATAAGTATTTAAATCTAGCACCTTTCTTTTGCTTATACTATTAGTAATCTGATTAGTAGAATACTAATTATTTAGCTCTATTTAGAGCCAATCTAACTTTTCACTTGTTTCATTCTACTTTTTGAAGGATGCCATATCTAGGCTAGTTATGTTATAATGGCTTTAGTAGAGTGAAGTTACCGATATTCCTTAACTTTTATATTTCACTATGAAGTGCTTTTTATTTAAGTGATTGGTATTTAAAATTTATATTAAATAATTTACAAATAACAAAATTAAATCTTAAATGCTTTATTCTGTATTTTAATTAAATAATTCATGTTGGCTTTATTAATGTTTGGTTGTTAAAGGAGTACTCTAAGAAAACGATTTAATCTATTAGGCTAAGTAAATTATGCATTTATAAATGATTAACTTTTTTGGTTAGTTATTAATTATTTTTATTAATTTACATTAAAACTAATTAACATTTGAAGCTAATTTTGAAGAATACAAAAACAAAGAATTATTTCTTTATAATTACAATTCTAAATACAATTTTTTTTAGATCTTATTTATTACATTTTTAAGCTTACATTTATCATATAAAATGAATACATCACTAATCAATACTATTGTTTCTATTAAAAACGTTTATTTGATTTTTATTAAAAGAAATAAATTTAGGAGATTTGTTTTTATTACTTTCTTCGCTATTGATCTCACAATTATTCAATTAATCCTAATCCATGTCATTTTTTTCACTATGATAATAATTAAATCTGTTTGATATGTCTTTTTTTAGCAAAACATCCTGCGAAAATGAATTCAAAAAATTCATAAAATTAGGTACCTAACCATCAATTTTAAAGCTTAACTGCTCACCAGAGATAGGTGATAAAATAAACCTTAGGTTAAAAAAAATGAATCAATTTTTAAATATTTAAAATTAATTATCTAAATAGAAAATGAATATTTATTTAAAATTTTAAATTAAATAAATTTTTTATGTAATGTTACTTTTAACTTAAGCTATCACCTTAGGCGAAGGGCTCTAAATCAGAATCATACTTTTTTAGAGAGCCGATATTTGCTTTTTTGGAATTCATTTTAGACTCAGTATTTTCATAAATATAGTTAGCATTTTAATAATTATTTTTCTAAAAATATTTGCTTTCTTGTTAGGTGGTATTATTATCTTATTGTTTAAAAAGAGTTTTACCCTGTTAGTATGTAGTCTTCCTCTTACCTCTATAACTTTTTTTTATTTTAGATGCTCTTTTTTGTTAATCCTACATCTGATTAAATCTGCTTATCACACTTGAATAATTGTATCTTGGATTATATTTCACAAATTATCTCATTTTATCAAAATTTTCAAAAATATCAATTTAGCATTTAATCAAATTGCTTTCTTTCTCTTGATTATTCATTTTTTATTAGTTAGAAACTACCAAAAGCTGAATTTATTTGAGAATTTAATCCAATTATATCTGTTCTGATGAATTACTTGAATTGAATTTATATTAACTAAATAATTTCTTTTTCATTAAATCACTGCTATTTTTTTTCCTAATAAATACATTTTTTTGTTTAATATAAATAAATATTTTATTTATTTATCAAAATAAATTTATTTGTAAACTATTTAAAAAAATTATTTCTGAAATATTCAATAATATTTTAATAAATCAAAAGATAATAATGAGAATAATACTTACCTATATTCAGAAGATGGAGTTGTCTATTCTAAATCTTCAAAATTAATCAGTGTAAATTCTTTATGACTCTTTGAGTTTAAAAGTTATTTTTGCTTTTTTATTTTATCATTTTATTCTTAGAAATCTTCATTATGGCTTTTTAACCTTTAAGATAAATACTGCTTATTTGCAGATTCATTAATATGATGGAAGTTTACTTATGAAGAGAAAGTCTAATAATTTTCTCCAATTTCATGCCTATCATAAGTATTTGTCCTTAATCTATTAGATGAATTAATATGTTTATCTATATTTCCTCTTGATTAAGGTGTCATCGCATTCCTTTTAGGTAAGTTTTCGTAATCAATTACAGGAGAGTTTGTGTAGCTATATGCATATTATTGAGCTTAATCAGGAATACTTAAGGATATGACGTCATTACCATTTTCTAAACCACTTTATAGTTATTTGTCTAATGAGTTAAAACTTTTGGTTTTAGTATGATTGTAATCTTAGCCAAACTTAGATAAAGTATTCTTTTTAATTATTTGAGTTGAACCTTCAAATTCTTGTTCTTTTATCACTTCGATATCTGCTATTTGATTTGATTCTTTTTTAAATTCATTAGCATCGATTTGGTGATTCTTTGAGTAAACTTATTCATAATCTTAACTTTCAATATTAAAATATCCTTAAGAATATTATGAAAGTTCACCACTTTAATTTAAGATGCTTTCATTTAACTCTAAAAACCTTAATATTTTATTTAAAAAATAGTTTGTAATTTTATTTATTTTTTTTATAAAATGGATGAATAAAATAAAATAAATACATCAGATTTTATTTCATTACGTCATTGTAGATAGCTAAGGAGTTTTTAAAATGATATTTTTAATCTTAACTTCTCCTTTAGTGTGCAACTCTTTCTGTTTGCTAGTTATTATCATCATCATTGTATCTTTTTATGATTCTTGCTTTATTAGGAATGTAATGAAGATACTAACAGTCATTAACCATATGATAGCTTGAATTACAACTTTTACATACTTATCCTATTCTTGAATAATCATTTAAATAGCTGATTTAGTCTCTAATAAAGCAAAATGTTTCATAATCTTCTGAGTGCATAGACAGTAACTGTAAGAAATCCTGTCTTTTTATTTTCAAAACAGTTGTAAATTCATTTGACCTAATATTATTAATTCTTGGAAGTCCTGTAAAAAAGCTGTAGGCTCCAAAAGATTCACCTTTTTTAAGCTTTACTAATCCACTTTAATTATTTCCCTTCGGATTTAACATAATTTCTACAGACCCATTTTCTATAAAATAAATTGAATTGTCATCTTAAATCCCTTTCTAACAAATAATGCTTTCTGGAGAATATTTCATCTCTTAAATCAGTGGAACTGTTTGTTCAATTACATTTTTAGAAAAGTTTTGCTTAAAAATTGGATTATCTCTCAAAACTATTTTGTTTGCTTCAAAGAGTAATTTTTATCTAAGAGAATCACTTAACTAATCAATTATCATTTGCTTTTCCTCATAGTCAGTCTCTGCTTACTCTCTCCAATAGTAGTCCAAGTATTCTCTTATCTGATATTATAGTTTTGTGTTAATATTTTTTGTGCTCATAAATCTTTAAATTAATATTTATTTTCTGTTAATCTCTCTGTCAACTTAGAAAAAATTATTGAAAATCGATCCTACTTCATTTAGGGAATACCCAAATACACCACATGCTATCATCATAGTAATAACACAAAGTATTTCTTCGTTTTAGTTTTATGGTAAGATGTCACCATAACCAACAGTTATCATCGTTACAGTCATAAAATAGAATCCAGCAACATATTGCCTAGTCCAATTGCTATTTTATAAATTCTAATAACTCAACCAAATTTTATCATTATTGTATTATCTTTAAATGCGACCTGCAAATAACCAAATACAAGCAAATAAGTGGTTGATAAACAGTATAGTGAATAAAAGTTTGATAAGTTAAATTATATTTCGTAAATATCTTGGTAGAGTAAATCTTTCTTCAAATTTTTTAAGAGTTGCATTTATAGAGAAAGTTTTGAAAATAAATGGCAATAGAAAAAGATGCATGTATGTACTGTTTTAATTGATTTACTATTATTCTTATTATTCAATATTATTTGCTTGATAGTACATTGTAAAAACAAGAGGAAAGACACATAAAATATCTTTTGGAAATGTTTATTTGAAGTATTTTTTAATGATTTGGTATCTACTAGCAATAACTTAGCCCTTTTTAAAGTACCCAGTATTTATTTTTAAGAATATATTGAATACAATTAATGTAGGGATTATAACTAAACTCGAGTAACTAAACATATCAGAAAAATAGAAATCAAAAGCAATAGTTATTGGTAAGTAAAACAAGCAAATGATAATAACAATCATATATATCAAATCCCAAATAAATTTAAAGTGATTTGAAGGTGAGATAACAGGAATTTAGTCTAATAATTTAAGAATGTTTAGCTTTATTATGTTTAAATTGTTTTTTACTAAAGAATATTTTGCATGGATATAATTGTTTTTAAAAGCAGGTTTACTTTTTGTATCAAGTATAATAGAATCCTATTTCTCATACTTCTTTTCTATAGATAGAAAGGCACTTTAATTTATTGAATTAGATTGTTCACCATATTTTGTATCACTTTATTTACTTGTGCTATGAGATTTAAAAATTCGCTTTTCACTAATTAGTTCATCATATGTTTATTTGTTGTAATGAAAAGCTTTGTCATTTAATAAATCAAATTTGTTTTGATCGAAACTTTTTAGCATTCTTGAAGGTAAGTTCATAGCTAAGTAATGGGCTCTTCTCTCATCTTTAGTTTTTTTTATAAACTGCAATACCTATTTTAATTTTTTTTTCGAATCTGGACTCCATAAATCAATAATGTTTTCTTATTCATTTTTTTCTTCTCTATTTAATGGAAATTTAATAGATGATTAAAACTTTGAAGGTGAGATGCTTTATATCATCAATTATCTCTTTATGCTTTTAATTTCTATCCTTCTTTTGATTAAAAATGATAAATGAGAGTATAAAAAATAATTAATAATTAAATTGTAGTTTTTCCTTTAATTGTTTTATTTAGTAGAAGTAAAAAATTTGTTTGTTAAATAATTTATTATTAACTTTATAAGATAGCTAAAAAAACAAGTAACAAAATCTCTTAATGCAATCTTATTAATGTTTAGTCAAAAAGTATTAATAAATTGTAGATGAGTCTGAATTAATTGCCATTTAATAATATGTCTTTTAAAATTTATATGTGATGTAAATAAAAAAAATATTTTTGACAAATTTAAAAAAGCAAATACATAAAGTAAAAATAAACTATTTGCCAATCAATTACTAAAAATTTGAAAAATAAATAATAATTTTATAAATTTTAGTTAATTAACAATTTGAAGATAAATGTTTAGTTAATTTTGAAATACCTCTACAGAGTACAGATAATATAAAAATTTATGAATTAAATATATTTGAATCAAATTTAATAAGAAATAGTGGTTTAAAAATAATTAAATTTTAGTAAAATAAATACTCCCTATGTTTTAAATTCAATAAACTTATTTTTCAATAATCTTTTTTGAGCCGTTCAAAAAGACCTATTTGTTGTTATTGAAATTTCTTAATTCCAAATTTACTTTAAAAGCTAGATTCACTCATAATATCGCTGTTATTATTTGAATCTAAATTCAATTCATTCTTACTCGGATATATGCTAAAAGCGTTTAATTAAGATTTTTTGTTTATCCCTTCAATAATTTATGATATAGCTTAATCTATGCTTTCTAATTAAAGCTTACTATCACTACAGTAGTTATTTGCTATCAAAATATTCTTCAACCTGAATTAAATATTTTAATTTTATTTAAATTACTTATAAACTTAATTAATTACTTTAAGTTTTCTATATCTTAAGAGGTAGGATCTAGATTAGACTCTTACTTAACAGAATGTGTATGAACTTTTTTAGAATCTAGTTTTGATTCTGAATATTCATAAAAATTATTTGTAAATTGCTTATTACTTGATGCATTTTTTTGAAGCTTTTTTGAATCTAATTAAGTATTTTATTGTGTCTTTATCAATGCTTATGTAGTTAACCTTTTAATTCTAACAGATTTTTTGGTTCTAATTCTTTTATTTTTCAAATCCTGAAACTAGTTGAATCTACTGATTACACTAGAAAAATTGTATCTAGGGTTATATTTAATGAACTAACGCATTTTATCAAAATTTAAGAAGATGTCAAACTAGCCAATATCATTTTCGATCTATTATGCTTTTTTCTTCTCATTAATTTAGTTTTGCTAATTTTGACTTACAAGTATTTGAATTTGTTTTAAAACCGAACTAATTTATTCAGTAAGGTTTTTTTTTAATCTATTTTTTTTCTTGTCATTCTCATTTGATCCCTACATATTTCTAATATTCATTTTTTAAAATTTAATAATTCCTATAAATCAATTACTTATTTTCTAATGAAAGGGCCTTATCAAACTCAATTAAGCTTATTTAACTGTGATTTTTTTAACTCTTTTACTTTTATAAAGAAATTGACTTAGATTTTTTAGCAAGCGCATCTTCATTCGCCTATAGTTTAGTCTACAAAACTTACCTGCTATTTACTTCAGAAGAAAAGCTTTAATAAGCTTAATTAAATGAAGTATTTTAATCAAAATTAAATTCACTTCTATCAGCTGTGTTTGTTCTCATTCTATTTATTGTATTGAATTAGATATCAAAATTTTTTTTCGAAGGAGATGTTATTACATTCTTTTTACTTGTAACATCTTAGTCAAGATAAGATGTATGCATTTAAATGTTCTATTATTATAAGGTAATATCTGGAATATTTAATGATAAATCATCATTCTATAAAGCTATATTTTCAAGGGCGCTATCTAAGTTTTTGTCTATTGTATTTAAACTTTTGCTAACAATATGATTGTAATCTTATCCAAACTTTGATATCGTGTTCTTTTTAGTAAGTGGATACTTAAAATTACTATCGTTTTCTTATTCCTTAAGTGTAGATTGTTCAGAGATCAGAAAGATGTTCTTTTTGAAATTAGCTCCATCAGTGTGAGCATAACTTTACATATTTTATTATCCTCTTAAACTCTCTTAGCTAAAGTATCCGTCTGAAAATTCATTATCATCCTCACTAAAATTTAGTAAACTTTCATTTTATTCCAAGAAGCTGTTAAATTAAATCAAATTAAGTTTAATTAATTTAATCAAATTTTTAAAATTTAAAAACTGGAAATTCATTTTTAATTATTTTGTTAATGATGTATAAGAGATAAATTATAAAATAATTTAACAATAAAAAGTTAAAATTACATTAAATTTTGCTTGAATACATCATTCTAAATGGTTAATGAATTCTTGTAGTGATAATTTATATTAGGATTTCTTCGTTAATAAGGAACTCTTTCAGTTTATTTAATATTATTCTCGTCGTTATACATTTTAATTACTTTAGCTTTATTTGCTATATAATGAAGATACTAACAATCATTTACCAAGTGATAGCTAGAGCTACAACTCTTGCAAGCATATCCAATTTTTGAATAGTCATTCAAAAAATTTATTTGATCACGGATGAAACAAAAAGTTTCATAGTCTTCTGGATAGCAGGATAGCAATTACAAGAAATCTTGTCTCCTTATCTTTAAAACAGTTGTAAATTCACACGATCTAACAGTGTTAATCCTTGGAAGACCAGTAAAAAAGCAATGAGATCCAAACGACTCACCTTTGCTCAGCTTTAATAACTATGCTTGGTTGTTTCCCTTAGGATTCAGCACTACTTCAATTGATCCTTTTTCTATAAAATAAATGGAGCAATCATCCAATTCTCCTTTTTAGAAAATTATACTCTCAGGGGAATATTTCATTTCTAGAATTAAAGGCACAGTTTTTTCAATAACACTTTTTGAAAAATTCTGCTTAAATGTTGGATTATCTCTCAGAACAATTTTGTTTGCTTCAAAGAGTAGCTTTTATCTAAGTGAATCACTTAATTAATCAATTATCATCTACTTTTCTTCATAATCAGTCTCTGCCTACTCTCTCCAACAATATTCTAAATACTCCCTTATTTGATATTACAATTTTTTGTTTATATTTTTTGTACTCATGAATTTCTAAATTAGAATTTATTTTCTTTTAATTTCTCTATCAACTTAGAAAAAATTATTGAATATTGATCCTACTTCATTTAAAGTATAGGCAAAAACACCACATGATATCATCATAGTTATAACACTGAGAATTTATTCTTGTTAATTCTTTGGTAGGAAATCTCCATAACCAACGGTTATCATAGTTAAAGTCATAAAATAGAAACCAGCTACATATTGCCTTGTCCAATTAGCATTTTAAACATTGTCATAGCTTACCCAAACTTAATCTACGCCATACTTTCTCTCTATACGAGCTATATAAAGCCAGAGGCAAGCAAATAAGTGATTAATAAAAATTATTGTAAATAAAAGTTTGGTCAGTTAAATCATATTAAGCAAGAATTTAGGTAAGTTAAATCTTTCTTCAAAATTTTTTAAAGTTGCATTTATAGAAAAAACTTTGAAAATAAAAGGCAAAAGGAGAAGCTAATAGTATGAATTATTTTCATCAATATCTTATTACTATTGCTGTTAGTATTTATTAGCTTAATGATAAAGTGTGAATGTAAGTGGGAAAACACAAATAAAGTCTTGGATGAGTGTTTTTTTTACATATTTTTTAATAATTTTAAATCTACTAATTATTACTTATCCTTTTTTATAGTATCCAGTATTAATTTAGAAGAATGTGTTTAATAATATCAAAGTAGGAATAGTTATCAAATAGCTTTAAGAAATCAAATCAGAGAATATGAATCCAAATGAAATGGTAATTGGTAAATAAAATAGGCAAATAATTAATAAAATCATGAAAATCAAATCCCAAATAAACTTCAAAGGGCTTGAAGGCAGTATTACTGGAATTTACTCAAGTATTTTAAAGATGTACGAGGTGATTGTTATAAAAATATTTTTGAAATACTAAACTTATTTTTAGTGTATCTACTTCCTGATACTGTTAGTCTATTAATTATTTTTGTCATCAACAACAGAATCCTACTCAAAATAGTTATTATTATACCTAAAAATAGATGAAGTTAAGCTTTAACTTTACCTATTTTTGTCTTAATTCTTAGGCTCTTGTGTTAAGCTACTATTATTTTATAAATTATTATTATTGATATTATGTTGGTTTATTAGTTATAAGTATGTCTGCTCATCATAGTGAAAAGCTTTATCGTTTAGCAGATCAAATTTATTTTTATCAAAACTTCTTAACATTCTTGAAGGTAAGTTCATAACTAAATTATGAGCACGCCTCTAATCTTTTAGCCTTTTTATATATTAAAGAATATGCTGTAGTTTTATATATGAATTTTGACTCCACTCATCGCTATTCTCTTCATGCTCTTTTCTCTCTTTATTATGAGATTTATTTATGCTTATATTATTCAGTAATTTGGGGGAGACATTTGTTAAGCTTCTTTCTCCTCCATACCCACAGTGGCTGCTTTACATTTAATAGTAGAATTAAATAATCAATTATCTAGAAAGTAGCAAATAATCAAATTATTTAATTGATAACTAAAAATTAAAAAATTTTTTTTTTTCTTTTAATTTTAATTAATTGAATAAATATATTTATTACCTCATTTGTTTTATATGTTGTAATTATTATTATTATTATAAAAATTTCTTTATACTTAAATTAATTAATCAATCCTTTTTTGTTGAAATTCTTAACAAAATATAGACAGAAATAGGTAAATTAAAATGAAAAATGATATAATATTATAGCTGTATAATTAACTTTTTTAATTACATATTTTTTTTCCCTTTAAGCAATACATAAAAATATAGTTAAAAATTTAAAAAAATAAAAAAACACCAATAAATAAATTTGCAAAAAAAAATAATATTTAAAGTGTGAAAAAATAATAAATTAAACTAAAAAAATTAAGAAAATTAATAATTTAAAGTAAATTCAATATTTAAAAATGTATTCAAAGTATAATTTTTATAGCTTTGATTTATCTTAATAAAAAATGGAAGGATAGTTTAATAAATATGTTTCGTTTATCAAGCTATATTATTTGTGGTTTAATTTTTCATCAAGCGCGCGTGGTATTGTAACTAAAGCTTGTTCGTAATTTTCTAATTCTTCTTGTAAAACAATCTCTTCATTTTTTATGGCTTTTTTACATGAGCTGTGATCAAATAATTCAAATGTTCTTTTATCTAAATGCAAACTTGAATCAGTTTTATTAATTTTACCTTCTTTTAAGCTATTTTTTGTATTAAAAAGGTAGAATTATTGTAGTAATAAATTAAATAAATTTGATATAAATTACTTTTTATTTGTTCCTTTTTCAAAACAAAGAGTGAAATCAGAAAGTTTTATTGCGCTTAAGTATTTACTATCAGAGTTTTCTTAATTTTATGGAGATTAAGAATGCTATTGAATAACTTACCTAACTGATTAAGACCTTGCTTCATAAGAAATATCCATCATTTTAATTCCTTAAATCTTAGAAAACAAAGAAATTTTTTCCTATTTGACATTATATTATTTCTATTAAATAGAATTTATTTTCTTAGCTATTCTTAGGGTTAATTAAGTTTGTTGATCACTGTGATATAATTAAAACGTGGTTTGTATTTCATAAAAATTTTCATTCTATCAAAATTATGAAACATACTGATTTTTATATATCTATTTTAATTGATGAATAAATTAATTGCATTAAATATCATTAAATTTTTAAATGAATGATAATTATTAAAAGAGTATGGATATTCAGGATTTTTTGTCCTATGGCTTCAGAAAAAAATTTTATGGGAAAAATATTTAATGATTTACAAAAAAAAATGTGAGAAAACAAATATTTTCTATAATTTATAAAGAAATACGAGTTTGAAAATAGTTAAATTTTATTAAAAGAAATTTTCCTTTATTTTTGTTTTTAATTTAATAAAGTTTTGTTTCAATAATCTTTCTTTAGTCGTTCGAAAGCACCTACTTATTATTATTAAAATTTATTAATACCAAATTTGCTTTAAAAACTGGATTCACTCATAATATCGCTATTATTATTTGAATCTATATCTAATTCACGCCTATTTGGATTAATGCTAAAATTTTCTAATTACTATTTTTTATTTATTCCTTCAATAATTTAGGATATTGTCTATTATATGTTTCCAACTTAAAAGCTGATATCATTATTAAAGTTATTTGCTTTCGAAAAATTCTTCGGGCTGAATTAAATATTTTAATTTTATTTATTTTAATTTAAAATGTTTATAAAGTCAATTAATTACTTTTAGCTTTATGTTTCTTAAGAGGTAGGATCTAGATCAGAATCTTACTTAGCAGAATAGGTATGAACTTTTTTAGAATCTTGTTTTGATTCTGTATGTTCATATTAATTATTTGTGATTTGCTTATTACTTGATATGTTTTTTTAAAGCTTTTTTGAATCTAATTAAGTGTTAAACTATGTCTTTGTCAACACTTGTGTAGTTAGCTTTTTAATTCTACAAGATTTTTTGCTTCTAATATTTTTATTTTTCAAATCCTGAATCTAATTGAATCTACTAATTACACTAGAGAAATTATATCTAGGGTTATATTTAATAAACTATCTCATTTTTTCAAAATTTAAAAAGATATCAAACTATCCAATATCATCTTCCATTTATTATGTTTTTTTCTTTTCATTAATTTAGTTATGCTAGTTTTGATTTACAAGTATTTTTACTTGCTTTAAAATCAAACTAATTTATTCGGTAGGGCTTTTTTGCAATCTATTTTTTTTCCTGTCATTCCCATTTGATCCCTACATATTTCTAATTTTCATTTTTTTAAAATAATTAATTTTTATAAATTAATTACTTATTTTCTGATGAAAGGGTCTTTTCAAACTCATCTTAGCTTATTTAACTGCGGTTTTTTAAACTCTTTTGCTATTAATGAGAAATCGATTTGGATTTTTTAGCAAATGAATCTTCGTTCGCTTATTAATTTTATAGCTTAGTCTATAAACCTTACCTGTTATTTGCTTCACAAGAAAAGTTCTAATAAGCTTAGTTAAATGAAATATTTTAATCGTAATTATTCTCACTTTTATCAGCTGTATTTGTTCTCATTCTATTGATTGTATTGAATTACATATCATAATTTTTTCTCGAAGAAGGTGTTATTACATTTTTTTTGCTTGTAGCATCATATTCAAGAGAAGGTGAATTAAATTAAATGTTCTATTATTATTAGGAAATATCTGGGATATTTAATGATAAAATATCATTCTAAAATGTTGTATTTTCAAGAGCACTATCTAAATTTTTATCTATTGTATTTAAACTTCTGCTAACAGTATGATTATAATCTTATCCAAACTTTGATATCGTGTTCTTTTTAGTAAGTGGATACTTAAAATTGCTATCGTTTTCTTATTCTTTAAGTGTAGATTGCTCAGAGATAAGAAAGATGTTTTTTTTGAAATTTGATCCATCTGTATTGGGATATCTTTAAATATTTTACTATCCTCTTAAACTCTCTTAGTTATAATATCCGTCTGAAAATTCAGTATCTTCATCACTAAAATTTAGTAAACTTTCATTTTATTCCAAGAAGCTATTAAATTAAATTTAAATAATTTAATCAGGTATTTAAAATAAAAAAACAGAAAATTCATTTTTAAATTATTTTATTGATAGTTGTTAAAAGATCAATTTAAAAAATATCTTCAGATTACATTAAATTTTGCTTAACAACATCATGTTAAATGACTAATGAATTCTTGTAGTGATAATTAACATTAGGATTTCTTCGTTAATGAGGAGTTCTTTCAGTTTAATTGATATTATTCTCATCATTATACATTTTAATTATTCTAGCCTTATTTGATATGTAATGAAGATACTAGCAATCATTTATCATGTGATAGCTTGAGCTACAACTCTTGCAAACTTATCCTATTTTTGAATAGTCATTCAAAAAGTTTATTTGATCGCGAATGAAACAAAAAGTCTCATAATCTTCAGGATAGCATGATAACAATTACAAGAAATCTTGTCTTTTTATCTTTAAAACAGTTGTAAATTCACACGATCTGATATTATTAATCCTTGGAAGACCAGTAAAAAAGCTATGAGATCCAAACGATTCACCTTTGTTCAGCTTTAATAGCTATACTTGATTGTTTCCCTTAGGATTCAGTACAATTTCGATTGATCCTTTTTCTATAAAATAAATAGAGCAATCATCCAATACTCCTTTTTAGCAAATTATACTCTCAGGGGAATATTTCATTTCTAGAATCAAAGGCACAGTTTTTTCAATAACATTTTTTGAAAAATTCTGCTTAAATATTGGATTATCTCTCAGAACAATTTTGTTTGCTTCAAAGAGTAGTTTTTATCTAAGTGAATCACTTAATTAATCAATTATCATCTACTTTTCTTCATAATCAGTCTCTGCCTACTCTCTCCAACAATATTCTAAATACTCTCTTATTTGATATTATAATCTTTTATTAATATTTTTTGTACTCATGAATTTCTAAATTAGAATTTATTTTCTTTTAATCTCTCTATCGACTTAGAAAAAATTATTGAATATTGATCCTACTTCATTTAAAGTATAACCAAAAACACCACATGCTAGCATCATAGTTATAACACTGAGAATTTACTCTTGTTAATTTAATGGTAGGAAATCTCCATAGCCAACAGTTATCATGGTTACAGTCATAAAATAGAAACCAGCTACATATTGTTGAGACCAATTAGCATTTTGAATATTGTTATAGTTCAACCAAATTTAATCTACGCCATACTTTCTCTCTATACGAGCTATGTAAAGCCAGAGGCAAGCAAATAAGTGATTAATAAAAATTATTGTTAATAAAAGCTTGGCCAATTAAATCATATTGAGCAAGAATTTAGGTAAGTTAAATCTTTCTTCAAAATTTTTTAAAGTTGCATTTATAGAGAAAACTTTGAAAATAAAAGGCAAAAGGAGAAGTTAAAAGGAAGCATTATTTTCATCAATATCTTAATACTATTTCTGTTAGTATTTATAAGTTTAATAATAAAGTGTGAATGTAAGTGGGAAAACACAAATAAGGTCTTGGATGAGTGTTTTTTTTACATATTTTTTAATAATTTTAAATCTACTAATTATTACTTATCCTTTTTTATAGTACCCAGTATTAATTTAGAAGAATGTGTTTAACAATATCAAAGTAGGAATAGTTATCAAATAGCATTAAGAAATCAAATCAGGGAATATGAATCCAAATGAAATAGTAATTGGTAAATAAAATAGGCAAATAATTAATAAAATCATGAAAATCAAATCCCAAATAAACTTCAAAGGGCTTGAAGGCAGTATTACTGGAATTTACTCAAGTATTTTAACAATAGATGACTTAATTGTTATTAAATTATCTTTCAAATTCTTAATTTAAATTTAGCTTATTTACTTACTGATACTGTTTGTCTATTATTTTTTTTTGTCACAAAGAACAGAATCCTACTCAAAATAGTTATTATATCTAGAATTAGATAAATTTAAGCTTTAAGTTTGCCTAGTTTTGTCTTAATTCTTAGGCTCTTGTGTTTAGCTTATATTGTTTTATAAATTATTATTATTAATATTATTTTAGTTTATTAACTATAAGTATGTCTTTTCATCATAGTGAAAAGCTTTATCGTTTAAAAGATCAAATTTATTTTTATCAAAACTTCTCAACATTCTTGAAGGTAAATTCATCACTAAATTATAAGCACGCTTCTAATCTCTTAGTCTTTTTATATATTAAAGAACATGCTACAGCTTCATTTATGAATTCGGACTCCACTCTTCGCTGTACTAATCATGCTCTTTTCTCTCTTTAATAGAATTTTTTAATAAGTTATGAGATTTATTTATACTCATGTTATTCTGTAATTTAGGAGAAAAAATTGTAAAGCTTCTTTCTCCTCCTTAATAACTATTTTACATTTAATAGTAGAACTAATTAATCAGCTATTTATCTATCTAGATAATGAGTAAATAAATAAACAAATTTATTGTTTAATTAATAACTAAGACTTATTAAAAAGTTTTTTCTTTAAATTTTCATTTAAATAATAACAAATTTTTAATTTACCCTAATTAATTAATTGCTTTTGATAATTATTTGTAAAATTTAGATAGAAAAAAGCATAAAGAGGTGAAATAATTTTTCTATTTCTTTTTTATTAATTTAAACAAGGCATAAAATATTGTTAAAAACTTAAGAAAATTAAAAAAAATAAATAAATTTTGAGAAAAATGAATCTTTCATTACAAAAATATAATTGAGCAAATAAAAACAAGAAAGAAAATTAAAAATTTAAAGTAAATCGAATACTTAATAATGTGTTTAAATTAAAATTTTTATAACTTTGATTTATTCTAATAAAAAGGAAGGACAATTTATTTTATCATAACACAAAATATATTAAAAATTTAATAAATATGTTTCATTCATTTATCAAATAATGCCCTATGAGCTATATTTGTAGTTTAATTTTTCATCACACGTGGTATTGTTACTAATGCTTGTTCATGATTTTCTAATTCTTCTTCTAAAGCAATCTCTTCATTTTTTAAGGCTTTTTAACATGAACTATGATCAAATAATTCAGATGTTCTTTTATCTAAATGTAAACTTGAATCATTATTATTATTTTTAATTTCTTTTAAACTATTTTGTTGTATTAAATCATTACCAGAGTTATTGATTATATCTATTTAGAATGCCTATTCTCCTTTTTATACTTAGTTTGACTCATTAAAATGACTTACCTTACATGAAGATCTGTAAAATTATTTAGGGTAGAATTGTTGAAGTAATAAATTAAATAAATGAAATTTGATATAAATTACTTTTTATTTGTTTCTTTTTCAAAACAAAGAGTGGAATCAGAAAGTTTTATTGCATTTAAGTATTTGCTATCAGAATTTTCTTAATTATATGGAGATTAAGAATTCTTTTGAGTAACTTACCTCACTGAGCAAGACCTTGCTTCATAAGAATTATCCATCATTTTATTTCCTTAAATCTTTGAAAACAAAGTAATTTTTTTCCTATTTGACATTCTGTAATTTCTACGATATAGTATTTGTTTTCTCAGCTATTCTTAGAGTTAATTTAGCTTGCTGATCACTGTAGTATAATTAAAACGTGGTTTGTACTTGACAAAAATTTTCATTCTATCAAAATTATGAAACACACTATTTTCAATATTTTCATGGATAGAGAATTTATCTTCTCTAAAATATGTAGTCTGGATTTATTCAGTATCTTTTTGAGTAAATAAATGTTTAAGATGACTTAGTATTTCATCAAGCTTTTAGTCATTATGATTTTAAGTTTAACTACTCCTTTTATGAGGTTTAGCAGGTTTTTTCTCATGCTTTTAATTATCTGACAATTAATCAAAATTTTTGTCATTAAAAGACCTTGATATATCTTTTTATGGCTTTTAGTTATTTTTGAGGTTGATAGAAGTTTGCCTTTGGTATTAATTGATGATAATCGAAGATCTTGATTTTTCAAGTCTCTCAAATTTTTCATTTTTTTCCTATGTCTAACTCCTATCTCTTATTGGCATAACAATTTTATTTATTGATTAAATTGCATTTATAGAAGAAGGATGCTCACTCACATTTTCACTAAAGGTATTCATTTTATATACATTAATTTATGGTTCATTTTTTGTATTATTTTTCTTTAAATTTAGAGCATTAACATATTGCTCCTGCCCTATTAAGCTAAAAAACTCTTTTAATGCTGAATTGAAATCTTCAGGCTCTATGTTACTCTTTTGTTTATTCAATTCTTAGCCTGGGATTTTAAGTTTTTTATTTTATACATTGTTATCTTTTTATGTATAGTTTTCCACATCAATATCATAATCTGATTAATTGTAATGTCCATCAGAGTATTCTATTTCTTCATCAGATAAATCTAAAAGCGATCCATTATTTTCAATATATCTATTTTTAATTGATGAATAAATTAATTAAATATCATTAATTTATTATTTTCAAATGACTCTAAAACTAAAATAAGCTACAAATCTTTAAAGAAAGAAATATTATTTTTAATTTAATCATTCTTTGAAGGTAAGCATTATATTTCCTTTAGTTTGGACAATAGAAGGAATTTACCAGATCAATAAAATCCATTGATGAAAATTTCTTATTTTTAATATTGAATATTAAAATTCATATTTAAAAAATAAATACCTTAAAATTGATTGTTGAAAAATTGAATACATTTTAGGATTATTCGGTTGATTAATTTTTAATTTGAAATTATTATAAAATTTATAAAAAAAATACCTCTATATATGAAAGTAAACAGTTTAAGCAATAGATCTAGAATTTTTGTAATGGAGATTTTTATTAACATCTCTTCTTTCGCAAGACACTCTAAAGTAATGATTATTATTTTTTTAATCATTGTATTGCTTTATTATTCTCATCTTTTTGGGGTTGTAGTGGAGAAATTAGCATTCATTTACCATGTGATAATTTGAGTTACATCCCTTGCATCTTAGTCCTATCTTGCTAAAATCGTTAAGATAGGTAATGGAATCTCTAATATTGCAAAACGTTTCTAAATCTTCGGCTTAGTTAGAAATAAGCTTTAAGAAATCCTATCTTTTTATTTTTAATATAGTAGTAAACTCTTTAGATCTGATATTATTCATTCTTGGTAAACCAGTAAAAAAAGTATATGCGCCAAAAGACTCTCCTTTTTCTAATCTGAGCAAAACTTTCTGCTACTTTGCTTTAGTAGTAAGTATTATTTCTACAGACCCATTTTCAATGAAATAAATGGATTGATCATCTTGAATTCCCTTCTAACATATTAAACTTTCTGGAGAGTATTTAATTTCTTAAATTAGAGGAACAGTTTGTTCAATTACTCCTTTCGAAAAATTATGTTTGAAAATAGGGGAATCTCTTAAAACTATCTTGTTTGCTTCAAATAATAATTTTTATCTTAAAGACTCGCTCAATTACGATATAATATTTTATTCTTATTCTTAATCTGCTTCAGCAGACTCTCTCCAATAATATTCTAAATACTCCCTTGCTTAATATTGAAGATTTGAACCGATATTTTTTTTACTCATAAATCTTTAAATTAATTTCAACTTTTTCTTTATTTCGTTATCGACTTAAAAAAAATTACTAAATATTAACCCTATTTCGTTGAGAGAATAACCGAATACACCACAAGCAATCATCATAGTTATGATACAAAGGATATATTCTAAATTAGTTTTTGGTAGCACATCTCCATATCCTACAGTAATCATTGTAACAGTTGTAAAGTAAAAAGCAACCAAATACTGGACTTGCCAACTACTTTATGAAATACTTTTGTATTACATCCATGATTTTTAATCATCTTCATACTTAGCAACATAAACCCACAGACATGCAAACAAATGATTAATTAGAATAATAGTAAATAACAGCTTAGCAAGCTAAATCAAATTTGTAATTAACCTTGGAATATTAAATCTCTCCTCAATTTTTTTGAGTTTGGAAATGAGAGTAAATATCTTAAAAAAAAAAGGGAGTAAAAATATTCTAGGAATAGGCGTATAGCTTGCGTTTATATTTCCTGAATCAGGGTCGATATTACAATATTCTCCATAAAGTGTAAAAAGTAAAGGGAATATACAAATAGCGTCAATGAATATGTGTTTTTTAAAATATTTTTCTAAATTTTTAATTCTGCTTTTTATCACTTAGCCTTTGAAGAAAAATCCAGTGTTTAAGTTGATAATAATATCTATAATGAGCAAAGTAGGAATAGATATTAACATATTTTAGTTCATCAAATCAGTGAAATAGAATTAAAATACCATAACAATAGGAAGAAAAAACAAGCAGCAAATGATAACAGTCATATTAATTAAATCCCATATTAATTTCAAAGAACTCGAAGGCTATATGATAGGAATTTTATCAATTATCTTAGATAAAAGTTTTAACATTTTATCAAATTTTGTCTAGACATAAATAGGCTCAACATTATACTCATCTTCTAAGTTATTATCCATGTCTTTGTTTTCATCGTCATCCTTTGATTAATCTAAAAAAAGTGATACATTTTTTATTTTTAAGCTCTTTCGTTTGTAGTTGACTCCATTATTTATTTAATCTAAAAATGTGTCTTCATTGTAAAAATAACTTCTATCGTCTAATAAATCAAATTTGTTTTAATTAAAACTCTTCAACATTCGTGTTGGTAAATTCATCACTAAATCATGGATTCTCTTTTGATCTTTCATACTTTGGATCCTTTTGAAAATATTTTGCAACTTTTCTTTCTCTTGCACATTAAAAATATATTAATCTGTAATTTTTTAACTTGTCTCAGCTCCTTTCACTCTTAAATGTGAGATCTAATTCATAGGAGACCTATCATTTCTTAAGCTTTATTTAAAATTCTGAATACTCTATCTAGTAATTCTATTTTCACTGCTCATAATTCAATAAAGAAGCTAATTCTGTTATTCTCCAAAGACCAACCTACAATTAAGAGTTCCTTCTACTTAATTTCTTCTACTTTTTTAATCAATAATATTATAGATTAAGAAGACAATAATTTAGATAAATAATTATATAGAATTAATATTTATTATTTTTCAAGTAAATACAAACAAGCAAACAAACAAAGAAATGGCATCAAATTAACAGAAAAGAATTATAATTTAAATACATTTTATACTAAGTAAATACACAATTTAAAATCCTTAACTTTTAATATTTAATTTAAACCACTCTTACATAACTCAATGCAATATAGTGTAATTCAATAGATTAAATATAAGGCTCTATTTGTTGATTTATTGAAGTCTATTTATATATTTTCGTTAAAATAATATTTAAATTTGTTTAAATATATTTTTATTCAATCAAATATGTAAAGTATTTATTTATAAAATATATTTCTTAATTATTTCTTTTTCCTTTAAGATTATTTAATATTAATTAAACTGAGCTATTTGAAATAAAAGTATCATTTTTAACTAAATGCAAATCATAAAAATTAAAAATGGAGAATTGCAAATTATAATATGCTAATATAAATTAGCATTGATAAAATCCTTATTTATTAATTTTATTATTGATTCAAAATAGTTTATTAAATTTTGATAAATTATAAAAAATAATACATAAAAATCAAGTTTTAATAATTTAAAATGAAAGAAGGTTTTAATTAAGATCATATAAATATTTTGTTTTAATACAAAAATTAATTTTTATTAAAATAACTTATTAGAAATAAGTATTAAATACATCAAATCCCTTTATATTTATAAAAATTTTTAATTCTTTTAGCATTTATACTTAAAATTAATTATAAATAAATTTTGTTATTTATTTATTAGGTAAAATATTTATTGTATTAAACATCGAATCTTTATTGGTTTCATATATTTTATTTAAATATCAAATTATAAATCATAATAGAAATAATAAATAAATTATATAAAATAAATTTGTACCAAAAGCTATTTTTTATGAATACTTATAAAATTAAATAATTTATCATTCATAAAACTAAAATATAAAAATATTTATTTGCTTGTTTGTTTATCCTTAAGTTTAAATTTTATAATTATATACTATAATTGATTTAATTTGAAACTCTAATTTTAAAATTAAGAGTAAATTACTTTTTATGAATTTTAAATAAAACATAATTTGATTGTTATAATCAATAAAAGAGATGCTAATTATTTTTATAATTGATTTTTTATCAAGAAATATTTATCTAATTCATTTATAAATTATTTATTAATTGATTATTAATAGTTATCAATAAATAAAAATAAATATTTGAAATTTAAAAGATGAGATTAGAATTTAAGATTTGAATTACTTAATTTCTTGTAACTTGGAATTATTTTAATTTATTTAAATTTTTATAGAAGCAAGCAAAGTTCATTAATTTTAATTGAAAACTGTTTAAAAGTTAGACCTTCTTCTATTAAATGAGTATGGTATACTAGAGAGTCCACTTTCTTCTTTGACATAATACTTTTAAATATCACAATCATTATTTAAATCAGAATCTTAATAAACACTATCTTGTAGAGGAGAATCTAATTTAATTAAGCTGTTATTGTATTTGGAATTTATAACTGAAATATTTTCAGACATAGCTTAAATCTAATTTAAATTAATGATAATCTAGTCTATTTGAGCAAAATCTTTTTATCTTTATAATTATTTTTATATGTTATAATTGATGATAAAAATTTTTTTATTTACTTAATTTCTTAGTCTGTGTTTTTCATGCCACTGCTATCTACATCACTGATAGGAATTATATTAGTATTTGCATTCACAAATTTAGAAGAAATAGATTCTGCATCTTAATTAGGAGGTTTTTCATATTAATTAACAAAAATGGTTTGATTTTTTGAGTTTCTTCTTAAGGAATCATTATTTTTGAAATATGAATTTCTTAATAGAACTGTTTGTCTCATCTTTTAATTCTTATTAGTTTTTTTATATAAAAGCTTTCTTCTTTAATCTTGCAGATAATTAAAACGACCAATCACACTAGAATAATTAAATCTTGGATTATACTTTATAAACTACTTCATTTTATCAAAACCAAATTAAATATCATTTTAAAAATCAGTGCTAATGCTTTCATTAGAAAAATATTATTCAGGTTTTTCTGTTTTTTTCATTTAAGCAATTATGCCTTAAAATATTTATATAAGCTCAGGATAATGATCACTATGTCTCTCTTTGTTTTATTTATTTTATTTTACTTTTTTGGATTTTAGACAATCGCCACTACCTTGGACTATATTTTTAGTACTTTTTATTAAAGTAAAAGGCTAATTAAATTTATTATTAATGAGTCTTATTTTGTAAATATTTATTTTTTATAACAATTAAAATAAGAAAATTTTAAATACTGCAATCAATTAAAATTAAAAATTTTATTTTTAGCATTTAAAAATTTAAATAAATTTTATTTATGAGAACAAAATTTGGAAAAATAAATAAATAAATAAATAATTTAATTAATAAACTATTTAAAAAATTACAGTTAAATTTATGAACCTTCAGTTGTTTCACTAAAAGAGTTAGTTGTATTATGTTTTTTAATTATAAAAGTTGATAGAAAGCTTGGGCGAGTTTATTTTTGAATACTATTTTTAGATGCTTCTTGGATCTCATCTGGTTAGCTTTTTCTTCTGTTTCTCTGACTACTCAGTTCTTATGCATTAAGTAAAATTTAAATATTGTCTCCACCACTAAAATTTATGCTTTAAAATGAATTTATCTTCTCAGATTTTTCATTTTAAAGTATAGGAGATTCTTAAACACTTTTCAAAGAAAATTATTTATGAAAATCTGCTTTGTTATCAAAGTAGTTGGTAAAATTTTCTTTGCAAAAGGAAGTAAACCTAGCATATTCATTGTTTATTTAATTTTCTGATAAGTTTTCATGTATTTAATTGCTACTTAGAGCATGGCTTGTCTATTCCTCTATATTTATTACTTTGTTACTTGAAGAAACAAACTTGGAGAGACTGTTTTTTTAAATGGGATAATTTTAGCTGTTGCAATCATTTTCGGCTGCTTTATTCATTTTTTAACAATCGTCCAAATAGTTCTTATGATTCTTATCAATATTGTTTTCTATTTTATCTGTATTATAATATCCCTCACTATATTAAGTTTCATCCTAAGAATCCATAATACTCTCATTTATTTCTAAATACCTGTATGTATTTTTTATAAATTTTATTCTCAAAAATAAATAATAACCAATAAATTAATTATTTACATTTGTAGTTATTTTACTACCTCAAAATTGATAACCTTAGAATTCTTAAAGTAGTAGTCTTTATTAACATCTCTTCTATCATACTTTTATCGTTACAGATTTTCAATATTTATTAGGTCATTATAACTTTTAATTATTCTTGCTTTCTTTGGAATGTAGTGCAAGTATTGGCAATCATTAATGTGGTGATATAATGAATGACAGCTCATACATTTTAAATTAATTTTTGAATAGTCTTCAAGATAAGCTATTTAATCTCTTACATTGCAAAAAGTTTCAGCATCTTCAGGAAATCTAGAAAGTAACATGAGAAAATCTTATCTACTAATTTTTAATACTGTTGTAAATTCTCTTGAGCGGATATTTTCGACTCTAGGTAGGCCAGTAAAGAAGGTGTACTCTCCAAAGCTTTAACCTTTTTTTAATAAATAAATACTTTGAGAATTTTTTTGTTTTGCATCCAAAACAACTTCCACTGAGCCATTTTCAATAAAATAAATTGACTAATCGTCCTAAACTCCTCTTTTTAATATGTTGCTTTCAGGCGTATATTTTATTTGATGAATTAAAGGCACAGTTTTTTCAATAACTTACTTAGAAAAATTCTGCTTAAATATAGGTGAATCTTATAGGACAA
Organism: Tetrahymena thermophila SB210; assembly: GCF_000189635.1. Classification (NCBI taxonomy): domain Eukaryota; phylum Ciliophora; class Oligohymenophorea; order Hymenostomatida; family Tetrahymenidae; genus Tetrahymena; species Tetrahymena thermophila. The sequence continues at coordinate 517,686 of NW_002476438.1, read as the reverse complement.
TTTTATTTGCTTCGAAAAGTAATTTTGATCTCAATGATTCACTCAGTTTTTATATAGTGTCCTATTCTTATTCTTCACTCATTTCAGACTGCTCTCTCCAATAATATTCTAAGTATTCTCTTATTTAAAGCTAAAGATTTGAATCGATATTTTTCTTGCTCATGTATTTCTAAATTTCTAATAACTTTTTCTTTATCTAGTTGTCAACGAAAAAAAAATTATTGAAAATAGCACCAACTTGATTTAGGCAGTACCCAAAAACGCCAGAAGCGAAAATCATAGTTGAAATAGAAAGAACCATTTCAAGATCATTTTTTGGAAGAATGTCTCCAAATCCAACTGTGATCATAGTGACAGTCATAAAGTAAAATGATGCTATGTACTGAGAAGTCCATGTACTTAGATTGATATTATTATAGGACATCCAGGTTATAGAATATCCATTTTACATTTCGATCTTTGCCATAAAAATCCATATACAAGCAAAAAAGTGATTGATTAAGATTAATGTAAAAAATAACTTAGTAAGCTGAAGGATATTAATGAGAGTGTTTGATAAATTGAATCTTTCTTCCATTTTTTTTAAGTTGTAACTGAGTGTGAATATTTTGAAAAAGAACATCAGTTAAACCACTTTAAAAAAGCTTTAATGAGATAAAGTCTACTATTAATATATGCTTTAATTATCTTATTATTCAGAGGCTAATTCTTAGAATATATCAAATATTAAAGGAAAAATCGATACTATATCACTAAAAAACCTATTTTTTATAAAATGCACAAATATTTTATATCTTTCTTTAATAACCTGCCCTTTTTCGAAGTATCCAGTATTTATGTTAATTATTATATCAAGGATAAGAGAAATAGAGATGAGATATAAAAGTTACTAACTCAGAAGCTGAGTGAAATCGAAGTCAAATATTATTTTTATAGGAAGAAAAAATATGCAAATGAGAACAGTCAGCATGATAAAAAGGTCCCAAAATAACTTTATGATGTTTGAAGGCTGAATTATAGGTACTGAATTTATTAATCTTTGCGCAGTAAAATTTAATTGTTTAAAGTAGCTTTTTAGCAATCTTAAGCATTTTTTAGCTTCTTTTGAAACATAAATAAAAAATAATTGACATTTGTTTTCTTAGATTACTTCATCCTTACTGAAATGAATACTCAGCTCACTTACCCTATTCTAAGTATTTTTTTTATATTTATTCTATATTATTTATGGCGAAATACATAGATGATCAACTTTATGGTTAGATTTTTATGATTTATCATCTTTGTTAAAATTTTAGCTATCCTGTATTGAGAGCTAGAAAAATACTTTATCATAAACGTATGATTTATCATTCAAAAAATTAAATTTATTTTCGTCAAAACTTTTTAACATCCTAGAAGGGAGATTATTAACTAACTTTTTAGCCCTTTTCTTGTTCTTCAGTAGCTAAATTCTTTTCATTATTTCAATCAGCTTTTACTTCTACTATGGAGAGTATTGATCATTTAATAAATATTAGCTTACCTATTCCCCTTAACTTTCCTATTATTTCCTTATTTTTATAGGCCTGTAGTGTTGGGTATTATCATCAAGTTGGAATTTATCATATATTTATAAGTCATATTCTGAATTTTACTTGTAATTTTAAATGTTCTACATTTATTTAAAAGAATTTTTAAATAAATTAGCTAACTTTTCTTTATTAAATAAACCTTTTAAGCTTTGAACAAAAACTAACTATTGAATTTATTAAATTTTTATCCAGCATAATTTATTTCTGTGCAGTAACAATCAATTAGATTATAAATTAATAAATAAAATAGTAGAGATAAGTAAATTTTGAATTGTTATTATATCATTTTTTAATAAATTAAATGTTTTATTTATTAAAACTTTCTAATGAAATAGAGCTGCATATTCAATTCATAAAGACAGTCATAATTCATTCCTTTATATTTAATTAAAAAGTAAGTTAAATAATAAAATATATTAATTATTCTTATAGCATTAATTAAATTTATTATCATAATTTAATTTATAATTACTTGCTTTAAATTTTTACAAAATCTATCAAAAATTATTGGTATATTATTATTTTTTACAAGCAATATTTTCGTGATCAATGTTAAATACAAATATTATTAATTTTAAGGTGTAAAAAAGTAAAAACAAAAAGAATTATCAATAATTATTAAAAATACTCAAATTTTGAAATAAATATAGATACTATTTATCAATAAATACTAAATTCAATTTAAATTAATATAAAATGAATAATTTACATTAATATATTAGAGAATTACAAACATGCAAAATTGATAACAATTAATATAGCGTTATTTCTTAATAAGTAAAACTTGAAGGAATACAAAAACTGAAATTCATTTCTTATAACGTTTGGTTTGATCAGCATAATTTTGTAGAAAGAAGTATAGAATTAAAAAAGATATTCTTGAATTATGATCCAGATTTCATATGTATGTAGGAAGTTACTCAGCCTTTTCTGATATAGCTAGCTCAAGACAAAGAAATATGCTAAAAATATTATTTTTCTTCACCTTTCGTAAACTAATATGATGTTTTCATTTTATCCAAATATCCAATATCTTTTAAGTAGATGTTTTTTCCAAGTTAAATGGGTAGAAATCTCTTATTTGGTGAAATTAATATAAACAATAGAAAAATTGTGATAGGTACCACTCACTTAGAAAGCTTAAAAAATAATGATAATTATAGAATGGAATAGTTAAAAATAATAAAAGAACTTTTATCAAGCTATGATGAAAGTATTTTTATGGGAGATTTTAATATGTCAAAATTAAATGAGGAGTAAAGCATTCCAGAAAATTATATAGATATTTGGAAAGCACTTCATCCTAATGAGGAAGGACATACGATGTAAGCAAGTAAAAAATTTCCTTCAGTTCGCTTTGACAGAGTCCTTTTACGGCAATCTACTTACTGGAGTCCTTCTCATATTGAAATTATAGGCAAAGATCCTATACCTTATTATTAGAATCACTAAAAAAAGCAAATATACGAAATTGTTACTCCTTCAGATCATTATGGTCTTTATGCAGAGATATCTTTTAATTCTAAATGATTTCAATATAAACATAATTACGTAATTATTTTTAATTAAATAAATAAATATAGCGATACCATATGGCTAGATTTTAGAAAGGTATTTCGCTATATTCGTGTCTTACTTAATATATGAAATTTTATCAATAATAATTTTATTTATTTTAATTTGTAGTTAAATTTTATTTGATAAATTTAAATTTGTTTCAAGTGAAAAACTCTTCAAGTAAAAATTTTATTGAAAAAGACTTCATACTTTTATTGAATGTTCAGAAGATAATAAATATAATTGGAAACCAAATGTCCAACTCTTCTTTTTATGTTTTGTGCATTATTTATTGAGTGAAAAAGTATATATAGTTCTATTTTAATTACAAAGAAGAAAAATTATTTCAATGGTATTAAATCTAATTTAAAGGTGATTGATAAAATATTAAAAAACAAAAATTATATTTATTATCTATCTAAATTTTTTTTGTAAAATGTCATATCTTATTTTTGATTATTTTATTACTTAAAAAGTAATTAAAAAATCTGTCAAAAAATTTTTTAAAGAAAATTTATCAGACAAAAATTAATTAAATATCAAAAATTTTCAGATTATATATCTTCAAACAAATTTTAATTTCAAGCAAAATAAATTGTTGAATTTCAAACAATGGATTTATTATTGGAAGATTTAAGAGTAAAACAAACTGTAAAAAAGACAAAACATGGGTTTCAAAAAGTTGGTAATGATGTCAATTTATCAGGTATAGAGAAACTTAAATTCATCTCTTATAATGTTTGGTTTGAAAAACATAATTTCGAAGAAAGGAATATAGAGTTAAGAAAGATATTTCTATAGTTTGATCCTGATTTTATCTGCTTACAAGAAGTTACATAAGATTTTTTATAACTTATTTTCTCTGATGATTAAATATGTGATAAATACTACTTTTCTTCATCTAGTTTAGTATAAGCATATGATGTTTTAATTCTATCAAAATATCCTATTCCTTTTAAATGTAGATATTTCCCTAGTGAAATGGGAAGAAATCTTTTATTTGGAGTTATCACAATCAATGATATCGATATTTCAATTGGCACTACACATTTAGAAAGTATAGACTATAATGATGACTATAGACTATGCCAGCTAACTGCAATTGAAGATTAATTTAAAAGCTATTAAGAATCTATATTAATGGGTGATTTTAACTTTGCTAAAAAGAGTGAAGATTAAAATATACCAGAAGGATATTATGATGTTTGGCATGCATTACATCCAAATGAAGAAGGACATACAATGCAAGCAAGTCAATAGTACCCTTCTATACGTTTTGACAGAATAATATTAAAATAGTCTGAAAATTGGAAACCTTCACATATAGAGCTAATAGGCAGAGATCCTCTTCCTTCTTATTAAAGCAAATAGTTTGCCCCTTTTGAAATAATAACTCCATCAGATCACTATGGGTTATATTTAGAATTGAGTTTCATAGGCAAAAAAAGTTGAATTTGAGCTTTTAAATTTAAATCATTATTAATATTTTCTAAAAAAAATATTTATTTTAGAATTATTTTTCTTTCTATAATTGAAAATAATCTTAAAAATGATTAAAATAAATAAATAAGGAAAAAATAAATGACACTAATTTTACAATTTATTAAAAATTTTAATATAAAGATACTTTTATCCTTGCTAAAAAGTTAGTAGGCTTTTAGAAATAAAATGATTATTCTAAGATTTTGTTTTTTAAGTTTACTTTTATTAAATTTCATATATTAAACCTTCTATTTAATAATATTTATATTTATGAAAATAAAAATTATAAATAAACTATGAAAAATTGAATTGATTTTTATATTATATGTTTTAAGTATTGCATGATCATGTTAAATTTGTTTATTTACTCTTATTTATCATTTAAAACTAATGATTTGTATTAACTTTAAAAAAGTAAATAAGCTATCAACTATGAAATATTACATATCTTTTATCTAATTTGCTTATAGAAATAAATATTAATAAATTGGCTTGTTTAAAAATATCTCTCTCTGGTTTAAAAATATTGATTTGTAATCACGTTTAAAAAAAGAATTGTTTATCAACTATTAAATATTATATAAATTTTATTTTAAATATATGGAATGAATATAAATAATTTGGAAAATTGAACAAGATAATTGATTGATATCTTTTTGTTTAAGTTGAAATAGCTGAAATAAAATTGAGAAAAATTCATTATTGACAAAAACTTACAAAAACTTGTCTACTATAATATCAACTAGAAGATTTATATTCTAACTTTTATATAAAAAACAGCTAAAGGAGATATTAATAGTTTTTGAATTTAATTTTTAAGATAAAAAAATGAATACTTTGCAAAAAGAATAAATTATCTAAAAGCAAACTTGTTAAATAGCTCCATAGGGCTATTATCCAGTGAATGCTTAACCAATAAAACTGTAAGGAGTATAGAAGCTTAAATTTATTTCTTATAATGTATGGTTTGATTAGTTCAATTTTGTTGAGAGGAATTAAGAATTGAGAAAGTTATTTTTAAAGCATGATCCAGATTTTATTTGCTTACAAGAAGTTACTTAATATTTTATATAGTTGTTAAGCTCAGATAAAGAGTTATGCAGTAAATACTACTTTTCCTCTTCATTTGTTTAAAATTACGATGTGTTGATTCTATCTAAGTACCCAATTTCTTTTTATTGTAGAAATTACAATAGCAATTAAGGAAGAAATTTATTAGTAGGAGTGATTAATGTAAATGAAGTAAACTTAGCTATTGGTACAACACATTTAGAAAGCCTTCCTTAAAACAAAGAGTTCCGTAAATATCAGCTACAAGTAATTTAAGATGAGCTTTCAAAATACCCAGAAAGTATTTTTATGGGAGACTTGAATCTAGAAACTGAAAATGAAAGCTCTTATCTACCAAGCTAATATCAAGATACCTGGTTAGAGCTGCATCCTGGTGACTAAGGAGTGACCTTTCCTTAAATAAAGAAAAGACTTGACAGAGTTTTGCTTAAATAGTCTAATTTATGGAAAACTACTAAAATAGAAGTTATAGGCAAAGAGCCTATTCCCCTTTATAATACAAAAAAGCCAGGTAATTTATATGAAGTAACCACCCCTTCTGATCACTATGGTCTTTACTCTGAAATAACTTTTATAGGCAAAAAATGAACATAAATAATACTAAAAAATACCATAAATAGTTAACTTAAACAATTTTCTAAATAAATAAAACTAATTTTTAAATATTAAATAATTCTATTTTAATATTGTTGGTTGAAGTTCTTTTAATCTTTACAATTTATTTTATTAGTATGGAAAACTATAAATAATAAATTAATAGCTTTTTTATTGATATGTGATTACTATAGTGTGGTATTATCAAATAAATCAATACCCGAAATATACGATTTTTTTAAAGAGGATTTTGAACAACTCAAATGAATTTTAAGGATTTGTTTTTATACAAAATAAAATCTTATTTGAAATAAAAAGTGAATATAATTAATTTTATATATTAAATTATATTTTTTAAATACTTTGGAAATTAATAAAAATCCATATTAAATCTAGATTATAAATAAATAAATAATGTAAAATTAAGCATTTATGTCTTTATATTTGTAGAAAAAATTAAACAATCAATACTTTGGAAATTAATAGACCAACTGAACTTGTTTGTCTTCTAAATTATATTTAAAAATATTTTTAAATTATTCATGCTAAAACCAGTAATTTATTTGAATTTAAAGATGATTGATACAGTCTGTCTCTTATTAGAATTAGATTTATCAGCATTAAAAAATTGAAATTTTTAAAAGGAATAAATAAATGCTGATTCACCTTTATATAAATTAAAAATAGATTCATTACACAAATCACTATTTTATTCCTTCCAAGTGAAATTGTTAAAATTAATGTAAAATGAAAATTTTGATAAAATATTTTAATAATAGCTTTCTATATAAAAAAATACTAAATAAATGCATTAAGCTATTTCTGCTTTAAAATCCTCTTTCATAAAGCAGTTTCATGAAAAGAATGTTTTGAAAGTAATAAATAACAATTTCTTATATTTTTATATGCTTTATTAATGCAAGAAAATAGATCTATATATTATTAACAATAGAAAGATAATGTGCGTTTCAATTTTTTCTTCTTGTATAGTGGTCATAAAGAACTATTTGTTTATAGTAGTCTGATTTAATATTATCTATTCTTTTTGTGTTGTCTTCTTCTTTCTTTTTAGGATCAACATTAATTACTTTTCTATCTCTTTTGTTTCTGAATAGAAGGGCTTGTTGCTAGCTGTTAGCATCAACTTTAAAGTTTGGAGAATCATTACTAACACACATACTAGTTTTCCAATTATAATAACTGAGGTCAGTTGTGCGAGGTAATAATTTTTTCTTTCCTTCAAAGTAAGGTCTAAAATCTTCAGTTTTTAATCTGTGAGCATAATCAATATATCCGCTAATTTCAGAATGCTTAGACTAGAATCTGATAAAAATGATTGTAAGCAATTTTCCATTTAATACATCTTATTCTCTGTCAGCTAATGCTTTTAAGAACTCATCCTTTTCCAAAGCTGCTTTATTTTTCACTTCAGTGTGAGCTAAGCTCTTAGTTTTATCTTTATTTTAATTGCTTCTTGCCTCCTTAACAGCTTACTTTTTAGCCTCAAATTATTCCCTAGTTAATATTTCTGCCTTTGCATTATGATTATTTTATTCACGCAATTAACGTGCCAATTCTCTATCCTCCAAATAAAACATATCTTCTTCGGTGATATGTTCATCTAAATACTACTCATAGGTCTCAAATCTATCGAGGGAAGTGTCATAAAACTCCGATTCAAAATCATCAGCAATCATTTTAAAATTCTATTTTTGATTTATTGTTATATTTAGTGATTTCCTTAACTATATTGATGAATCTATAAAATTGCACTTAATTTGCAAAAATTTATAAAAACAGTGATTTGATGTTATTTATAATAAAACTAAGAGTAGTTAACTTTATAATTAATTTTTTTTCTAATTTTCTCATATTTACTTTATCATTTAATATTAAATGAATTAGTGATATTTTACTTGTTTGTTTGATTGCTTGGTTGGTTGAATTAAAGCTAAAAAAACCATTGAAAATATTATAAATTCAATTTTATTATTTTTAAATAAACTGCACTAGCGAGTAGCAAAATACTAATTAACTAAATTACTCGCTTAATAGAAAATGTATTATTTTTTTTTAATGAATAAAGTTTGTTTTTTTTCTATTTAAATATTTTATAAATTCACCTGATTTTTTGTGGAATTTTAATTATATTTTGAATTTGATAAAGACAAAATTTGATTTTTACGATCAATTATGTTTTAATAATTGCTTAAAAACTAAAATAAATTCAGTAACAAAAAAATATTTATAATTCTAATTTAAATATCTAATAATTTTATTTCAGATGTATTTATATAATCTAAAAAATATTTTAAGGATTCAAGCCAAATATTTTAGCACTTAAAATTGAATTAAAATCTAATATTATTATTATTCGAGTATGTAGCCTTGAAAAAGGCAGTACTCTAGGGTACTAAATTATATATATATAAGAAAGAAATATTTTTTTATTTATAAATAGATATATACTTGTGTTATTTAGCAAATAATTATAATAGTTTTTATTAGAAGAATAAATCAAAGCTTTTTTATGAGAGTGATATTCAATATGGACATCATATATGATGAATTTATTAGGTTATCGATAAAGAATATTCATTAAAGTAGTTTCTATGAATCAATTAGAAAGATAAACTATTACTTTACTTATCTTTTGATATTTTAATAAATAAGAAATGACATTAGAATATACTATTTTTATTCTTTTTTTAAAAATAAATTTACCATTTTTTATTTTTTTTTCCACTCAACAATTTTCATTACAGCCTAAAATTATTTTAAAAATTCATTAAAGCAATAAAAAGACAAATAGCGAATAATTAAACCTGAAAGGTTAGTAGTTTGAAATAAATAAAACTACAAATAAATAAATAAATGAACAATAAAGAAATTTAAGTGATAATATATAAAGCAAAAAAGTGTGAAAATGTACAATAATCTATTTATCTATCTATCAACTTATCAATATATTTACTTTATATTTTAACAAATAAATAAATAAATAACCTATTTACTATTATATAGGACAATTTTGAAAAATTCTCTAATTTGAGTTATATTTATTAACTATTTATTTATTTATTTATCATTCTATTTATCTGTATGTATGTATGATTGATTGATTGATTTAATATAATTTAAGATTTTGTATATTTTGTTAAAAAGCTCAATGTTGGTTTTGTTGGTGCTAGTCATGATGTTAGCCTTCATGATGAGCTTAATCTTAATGCTCCTATTGTTAGTGCTATTATTATTCTTATTATTACTATTCTTATTCGTATTAAGCTTACTGAGCACGCTGTTCCTCTTCTTCTTTACGTCTTCTTTCATCTTCTTCTTCTTGCTCTCTTTACTGTCTTTCAAGCTCTTCTTACTCTAGGCGCTATCTTTCTTCCTCTTCTTATCTTCTTAATCTTTCAGCTTCTTCTTCTTCCTACTTAATCCTTCTTTCTTCTTCCTCCCTCTCTCTTTCAATCCTCTTTCTTTCTTCTTCTTAGCGAAGTTCTTCAAGGCGCTGCTACTCATTTTAAATTGCTACATAGTAAGTTCCATAAATTGCAGCCATATCTCTTTTTTTAGGAGGTGGTTACTGCTTTTTCTCTACTGAATTAGCATATTTAGTGAGGTCTCCCCCTTCTTTTTTATCTTAAAAGAACTTTGTGATTCTTTCATTTATTACTGCGGGATTGGGGAATAAGGTCGATTTGATTTTAGAATATATGTAAACTCCATTATGCTTAATTTCAAATGCACCTCTCTAAGGTTATATTTTTTGACGAAGATTCTAAGGATTGACATTACGTAGCACATATAATTTATGCTCTGGATGAGACTCAAGCTAGGCTTTTACTTATAAAAATATACCATGATATTTAGATTCATCATGCTAAGTACACCATGCATGTTCTTAGCAATTTTCGCAAACTTCCACAGTGATCACTTCAGCCCCTTATGGAATATCATCAACATTTTATTAATAATTTTAAGCTGTTGGTTTTGGTTGCTGGACCTACTTACTTTATTGCTATTATTGTGCCTATTCAGATTATTAATGCTCATCTTATTGATGAACTTCGCTGTCGTTATACATTTATCTATCTATCTTTTTATATAATTTATATATTTATTTTGTTTCTTTAATTGATAAATTTTGATCCTACTTTTTATGGAAGTTTTATTTTTCTTTATGATATGAATGAATATCGACTGACTGATCAATTAATCAATCGTGTGAGCGATATTCAATAAACATATATTTCTAAAAGTTTTATTTATAATAAACCTTATTATCTAGAAAAATGTATGTAAAAAGATGAAATTTCTATTTAATTTCATTTATTACTTTTAAAGAAAATATTTTTCGAAGCTTTGAATTGTTTTTATAACATTTTATTTATTATAAAAATTAAGATTTTTATTGTATTTTATCTAAATGCTGCTATTCAAACTGGATAAATGTATTAATCATTTTTGCAATTTATGTATTTATTTTTGTTTTACATTCAATATAAATTTAATCTTTTTTATTTTATATGTAAAAAGTAATTATTATAAACAAAAAATAATGTTTATTATGAGAAACAAACAGGTTCAATAAACAAATATGAGTTACTTACTAACTTATTTTTATAACCTAAAAGATATTTCTTATTAATGTAATACAAAAAAGAAAATTAATAATTGTTATTAAAATATTTTAACAATTATAATAATAATAATTACTTAAAACATTAATTGAATTATTAAAATAAAAATTAATGATTAATTATAGAATTATTAATTGCTATGGTAGTACCTTTTTAAAATTGTTATTTTAGTCTAAAATTTTATAACTAAAAACTTTTTAAAATAAAAAAATAAAAATAAAATTGTGATATTGCAATCATTTTGACGCTACCTATATAAATTTTGAAAGGATTTTATACAATTCTTTAGTAAAAATTATAATACAACTATTACGCTTATGAAGTAAGTGAGTATTTTCAATAAGCATAAACTCTCTATATATTTATTTATTATTAAAAAATTCAATTTAAAAATACTATTTATTTCTTTTTATTTATGCATAACTGCTCATTTCATAAAAAATGGTTTTTAAAATGTATAAATTTTACTATAAATAGTTTTTGAGCATTCTTTGAGCAGGTTCAATCAATGAAATAAAAGTTACAATTTCCACAAAAAAATTTATTTAGAATAAAAGATTTAATAAATTGACTTTCTAAATAGAAGCAAAATATGTGGTGTGGTTTGAATAATAGATACTTTTGAAATAGATGTAGAAATAAGGTATTGAATAATTCGGTAGACTATATAATTTTTATATAGACACATTAAAGTAAATTAAAACCATAATAATAAGAATAAAAAATTAGATGAAATATATTTTTTATATCAAATAAATTAATAACTTAATAATATCTAAAGACAAAAAAAATGGAGAATCTAACAGAATAACTATAAAATAAATTAAATTTAGCTGAAAATTAAGTTGAAAAGGTTGAGAAAATTGCAGTTTAAGACAAAGATATTGTAGTTAATGAGCAATCGTACAATAATATTAAAATTAAGGATTATTATGTTGAAAATGGTGAAGAAGAAGACGAAAATAAAAAATTTTTCAGCTCTGAAGAATTTCACGATAATATTAGAAGAGGTTTATCAGTTATAGAAGATCTTGAGAATAATAGTAAGTAGGTTTTGAGAAAAGGACATAAAAAATTTGATGATCTAACTAAGAGTAAATTAAAAGTGTGGCTTAGTAGATTTGTGGATCATAATTTTATCAACGAGAAAATCAAAGAAATCTTAGCAAATAATAAAAAAAATTTTTCAGAAAAAGATAAAAAGCAAATTTTTAAAAAGTATCATGTAAAATTCTAAGATTTCTCAACTATGTTTATTTATAGAACTGTAAAAGATGATGGCACTTGTTCACAAATTTCATTTAGCAAAAGTGCTTAAGCTTGGGTTATATGTACAAAAAACGAGTCGCTTCTATTAAAACATAAACATGAAGCAGAAAAAATAGGTAAACAATTTAATTTCATCAAAGCAATGGCTCTCTTATGGTTTGAGTACTTGGAAAACTTAAATAAAGAACTAAAAGAGGAACTTCAAAACTATCTTTCTGATAAAACATTACTTGCAGAACTTTGTGGCGGTGTAGCTAAACAGTATGTTAAATATGGCCCAAATCCTATTATGATTTGCTTTTCTATTGTTAATAATTATTCAGAAGATATCTGTCTTAGTCCTCCTGAAGCTGAAATCGTTTTTAAAAAGTATAATTTGAAATATAGATCATATTAAAAAACAGTTGAATGTGATAACTATAATGACTTCTACCAACTTTTTAAGCAAATAAATGTTGAAGTGAATAATTCATCCTTTTTGGAGAAAGGTGAGGGTGAAGTGCTTTACATTTGTGGTAGACCAGAGCTTAACCCAGAATAGATAGTCGTTTTAAAAATGGCTAAAGCAAAGACAATAGAATATAAAATAATAAAAGAAGGTGAAAAATATGTAAGCAGATTGAATTATGTTAAAAGTGAGGCTTCATAGAATTTGATTAAAGACTTCATAGAAATTAATCATAATCTACCTAAATTAAAAAATCTTAATATAAGTTCAGGATATTTAGCTTCAACAATTAGATTAATGCAAAACAACAAATTATAAATAAACGAATAATCTATTAAAAATTTCATTATTAAAGAATTTGGCTAAGAAAAACTAAATACTTTATAGAGTTGAGTTGATAATTTGCTCTAAAATCCATTTTTTATTTTTAATATATAAATTGCATTAAAATCAAAATAATCTATTTTTTCTTTACATTTATTTGTTGTTTATAAGTTATCTTAAATGATAAAACTTATTCAAATTTACTTAATTTTTTTATATATGAGTTTAAAGTAAGAATAAGTTGATATATGTTATTTATCAAAATGAATATAAGCATAATAAATATATTTTAGAAATTCAAAAGATTTTATTGTAAAATGTAATTAATGTCTCCCTCTCCTCTAAAATTTAAAATAAGTTTTGAAAATTATTTTCAAATTACTTTTATATCTATCTTTTATGATGAAAAAAAATTAATAAATTTTAAATTTAACAAATTTATTTTTTAGTTGGATAAAAGCAAATATTTTGTATGTTTGTTTATTTATTTTAAATAGATTTGTAAATAAATAGGAAATTTTATTCATTTATAATTAATTCTTTCAATTTATATTTTTTCTTTCTCAATAGATTTTGAAAAAATAGTTGGTTTTTATTATGAGATAATAATAAACAAAATTGTTATTTAATATATTTATAAGAAGAACATTTAATTATTAAAAGAAAGCTTATGTAAGTAAAGTGTTTGCTATTTATTTAAAAAAATAAAATTAGAATTTATTTGATAAGTAATCACAAATCTAGAAATATTCCAAAAAAATCTATAAAAAGCAAATGATATATTATTAAAAACATATTGATAAAATCAAATATTTTGTTTGTTTGTTTATTTATTTATTTTAAACAGATTTGTAAATAAATTGGAAAATTATTCATTTATAATTAATTCTTTAAATTTATATTTTTTCTTTCTCAATAGATTTTGAAAAATATGGTTGGTTTTTATTATGAGATATTAATAAACAAAATTGAAAAATTAATTATTTAATATATTTATAAGAACATTTAATTATTAAAAGAAAGCTTATGTAAGTAATATGTTTGCTATTTATTTAAGAGAAACACTTTTTTATTTAAAAAAATACAATTAGAATTTTATTTGATGAGTAATTACAAATCTAGAAATATTCCAAAAAAATCTATAAAAAGCAAATGATATATTATTAAATAAATATTTGAATGATTTAATGTCAAGTTAAAATAGAAACTTTACAAAGCACTTTTTTATTACTATTAAGATTAAATACATACCTAAAAGATATTGAATTATTTGATTGCAATAATATAATTTTGTTTTTGTAAAAATCTTTAAAAATAAATGAATAATAATTAAAAAAAGAAAGTTCCTGTCATAGTTTCTGACATAGATGGTGTTTTAAAATAGGGTTTTAATAAATGTATCAGTGATAAGGTTTTGAAGGCTTTGAAAGCTGTTAGATCTTTATTAGGAGAAATTGATGCAAATAGATTCGGAGAAAATGATCAAGAAAAGATTCCATTTTTCTTATTGACAAATAGAGGTGCTATGACTGAAAAATAACATTGTATCATGATGAATAAAGCCATGGGATTTGATTAAGAATAAAATTCAAAGTTTGCATTTTAAGAACATGAAAATATATTAAACCATTCAGCATTAGCTCCTAAGTTTAGAACATTTTAAGATAAATTAGTCATGCTCCTTGGCACAGGAGCAATAGAAGAAGTAGCAGAGTATTGTGGTTCTCAAAAATATATCACTGGAAACGAATATATCTGCTGCTTCCCTTTCTTATGTCCTTTTAATTCATTCAGCTAAGAATTCAAAGCAGAAACAAAAGAAAAAGTGAAGAAAAGATTAAATGTAATTTATTATCCATTTTTAATTTATGAGATAGATACCAAATTATTTAGTAGAATTAAAATCATATTCAATTTTTTTAAGTTGTTGAAGTTCAATTTAAAAATTGAAATACTTTAATTCAATAATTCATTTATAGTATAAAAAAAAAGCATTTATTCATTTTTATTTTCTCTTATTTCATCAAAGTTATCCATTTAATATACTTTTACTTTTTTGATATCGGAATTTGTTAAATCTAAATGCTTCATCAATCAAATAGATATTTGATCTAAATTCCAAAATTAATTAATTAAATATTAAGATTTTTTTTGTTTTTAATATTTATATATTCTTAATTTTAAGTTGACAGATGATGATTTCCATGAACCTTTCTAAATCCATGCTATTTTTATTCTATCAATGCCATTCAACTGGGAAGAATCCACATAATTGATTTTAGATTTGCTATCTACTGAAGATGGTAAAATTGCCTAATAAATGCCTGCTATTGGTCCTGAAAAACATATTCCTGTTTATGTTGCTTATAATGATACAACTTACAAATCTGACTTCTAATTGCCAAGAATTGTAAATGGATGTTTCACTGCAGCTATCAAAGAAATATACAAAACTATTTATAAAACAGAAATTAACTTAGAGTTTTATGGAAAACCTTAATTAAAGCAGTTTGAGTTTGCAAGGGACTACACCTTGTCTCATATTGATAAGAACCATGAAGTTACTAACTATTACATGATAGGTGATAATCCTTAAAGTGATATTTAAGGTGCTAACAAAATTGGATGGACTTCTATTCTAGTCAGAACAGGAGTTTTCTAAGGAGAAGGTAATGATGATTAAGATCCTGCAAAATACGTAGTCAACGATTTTTATGATGCAGTAAAACTAATATTTGAATTAGAAGGCATTTCTACTAAAATTTTAGATTGATAATACAATATTTAGTTTATTAATATATAAATATTAATATGTTAATTTTTATTATTGCTATTAAAAGTCAACCAGATAAAACTTAAAAAAATTCACTACATAAAAAATAAATAATAAATAAATAGTATTCACTATAAAATCTATTTTAAAAATCATAAAAATAAATTTGTTTCAATTTGCTTCAAAAATCAAAATAATAACATTATCAAATCCTATTTTTTCATCTTATTTATAAATTTACATATACATGACTAATTATATCTAAAACTTTTTGTAGTATTCTTTTGATTCGCTTTAATTTTCAAGATTGTTATTTAATACAAATTATGATCAATGATTGTAATAGCATTATTACTATTGTTATTATTTAAAATGACGATAAGTTATTATTTTGGTTCTTAAATAAAAGAAGTTTATTGAATTTAACAAATATTTTCATAGTTTTTTTTGGAGGAGAGAAGGTAAGTAAGTAAGTAAAATTAATTAGTGACTTTGAAAAAACATGAAAATTATCTGTAATTTTTGGAAAATAAATATCTCACTCATAAATGAATGGAATATAATCTCCCTAAAAAATATTTTGATTCATTTATTTTAAAAGTTTAGAATTAACTTCAATTTATTTTTATAGAAATTAGTTAATATTTAATGAAAAAAACTATTATTTTTCACATAAAGATGTTATATTGAAACGATTTAAAATTAATTTCATCCAGTCAGTAATTTAAATTAAGAGAATATTTTTAAATTATTATTTTTTAAATGATAAAAAATATATAAAATTACTTAAAATATTTTGCATAAAGTAAATGTGCTTTTTTATATAGAAAATTCAGTAAAAGTAATAATTGTTTAGCAACAAAGCCAGTCAGAATTTAAAAAATACAAAGGATTGATATGAAACAACCAACTTAATAACTAAATAACTAATTATTTTGTTAGTGTGCGCATAATAGTTTCAGTTTGATAAAATGAAAAAAGACAGTTTTTTATGAGAAAAGCAAATTGAAAAAAATCAATTATTAGAATAGGAATTAGCATATTAAAAATTAAAAAGAATGATTTATTTATTTATTTAGTTAATTAATTAATACTTAAATACTAATTAAAAAGAAGAGTAGATATTTATTATTAAATTGATTCAAAGTGTTAGGAAATATTGATTGATTTTTAGATATTATGGATAGAGAAGATTTCACAGTTTATGGCATTTAAAATCCTAAAGAGTTTTAGGGCTACATTAAGCTTTAAGATCTTGAGTAATTAACTTGATCTATCTATCAAACTACAAACATAAATACTTACTTACATTTTTGTAAGGATAAAAGATTATTTAATCATTTGAATCTTTGTTGATTATTATAATTATTTTTACTGATTTAATAGGGCATTATGTTGCTAATATTTAGAGGTAATAAGCAAGCAGATTGGCTATTTCAGTCTAATCTAAACTAGAATCTCAGCTAATAAAAAAAATTATTTATAAAAAGGTATAACCTATGTATAAGGCGATAAAGGAAATATATGAAACAAATTATAATGAGGATGAGCCAATTCAGCCAACTCAAAAATTAGATGCATAGCATGTTTTTTAAATTATTAGATCAGCTAAGTTTATAGAAAGAACACCTCGTGTAATTATATAACTTTATAATAAATAAATAAATCATATGCTTGCATTAAGTAGAAGAATCAATTTGTTTATTTAAATATAAAGTTTTTAAATAACATGTACACGTCATAATCTGTTAAAATTATTGAAGCTAGCATCATCATTTTCATTAGAAATCTACTTAAGTAATTTATTAGATTTATCAATTTAGTATTTAAAAAATTCAGCGAAATTACTAACGAGTAATTTATTATCTATAAGGTTGAATGAAATTAGAGATGCGATGCTTATATTTGTCTTAAAGGAAATGGAACACTAAACTATTGGATTGCCCTTAAACGAAGAAGTCATAACTGGTCTACTTTGGGTACATAAAATATATTATTAAAATATACAAAAAGTGCAAAGAAATTTATAAAATTATAACTTACTTTTTTTGCTTTCAGTGAAAAATAAGGAAATTAAAAAGCATTTATGTTATAGAAAATAAACAAGACGATAAGCAACGATATTTTGAAAGAGTGGATTAAGAGATGTAATGACATAATACAATACAAAGGAGTTATTTAAGTCCATGAATTTCTTTATTTAGTCTGTAACACTATTAATAGACATGAATATGTAAATATATCGTTTTTTTTAGTATGAAAGTAAAAATTTTATTATTATTATATTATAAAAGATAGAAAAAATTCCTAAGATATAAATGGATATAGAAAGGGATAAGGTAATTTATTTATTTAAAACAATTAAAATAATTTCGTTTTATTTTCACAATTTAGTTCGGAATTTTCAAGATCGAAGCTGCTTAGGCTTCAACATAAAAGAATCCAGACGAGAAAATATAAAATTACATGAAATATCAATATAATATGGAGAAGATGATATTTGATGGGAGAACTCTTCAGAAAAAGGATGAATATTATTAATAAAAGAGAAAGAATAAAATGGACTAAATTATGAAAAGTGATGATAACTTCTAGCAAGAATTCAGAAAGATGCTTAGAGATCAAGAATTATATGAAGAAATTAAAATAAGATTAAGAAATGCAAACTAATTGATAAACCAAGCAAAAATTAATGGTAGACTTTACTAAGGTAAATTTTAAATATAAATCAAATCTACAAAATCAATCAATAAATAATACACTTTTTTTTATTTATAAATGTAAATTGCCATTTTTTCAAATGTAAATTTACATGATTTAAAATCAGTAAATAAATGGTTCTCATAATGGTTCTAATGTTTATAAATTTTTTAAACTAATTAATTAATAAATATAATTAGATGCATAAGGAGAGACAGAGGAGTCTGATTATGAATTAGAAAGTGAGAGATAGTAAAATTAACAAATTCCAGTAAACATACAAGACAAGAAGTTAAGCAAAATTGAACTAGTTTAGCAAAGTTCGACTTACTAAAAGAAATAAATGCATCGTCCTCAGTCAGCATTTATCACACAAGTCAAATAAGAAGTTAATCTACATCGTCAAATGAATAAAGATCTCAATTATCAAAGCTAAATAAAAATTGAAGAGAAACAGTTTGCCAATACAGCAATTAATTTTAATTCATTAAGACCATCTTCTGCTTTAAATAAATTTCCAATAGCTTCTAATCAAAAATTGCGTCCCTAAACTGCTGTAAAACAAACATCTAATAATATCAATTAAATGAGGTAAGGATTGAAATCAGCAACATCAAATGCAACAAGTAGTAAATTTTTTGGAAACACGATATCTACTAATGCTAATAGTAGACCACAAAGCAATTCATTAGCCAAAACCCAATCATTCACATCCTTTCATAAAAGAATGCTTCTAAGCTCTGCAAAATAGTATAAAAAGAAAGACTTGAATATTATGAGTGCCTCCTAAAACCCAGATACTATTCAGGTAATTAACATCAAACTTTCTTTAACTGAAAGCTATTACACATTTTTTAATTTATTTCAGCAAATCAAAATTTAAATTATTTGTTACAAGTTTTTACTAATAGTTTAACTATTTTTTTGTGGACCGTCCTATCTATTTAAATAAGATATGACAAATTTTTTAAAATTAAAGTTTTTTTCTAAATGAGGGAAAAAGAATTTCCGAATTTGTTTAAAAAAGCTAATTTGATTATTTAATTACAGTCAAAGAAATTATATTATGAAATCTTACAAAAAAATATATACACATAATTCACATTGTATGTATGTACTTGAATAGTTTTTAAATTACATTACTTATAATTAAGACTATTAACTTATTATTAAAATTAAGGTTCTCTAAAATTTAGACGAAGAATTAGATTTTTGGGAAGACAGGCAAAACATAAATCAAACTAATTAAAATAAAATATTTGTCCCTTTTGGAAATGTAAATAAAAAAAATTACACTATCAATTTACCATGGAGCAGTTAATATACTAGTAATTATTGATGTTGTATTTATAGTATAGTTTTTTGGCTCTCTAAAATAAAAATATTTATTTGTTATTTTGATTTCTACTATTACAATTTTATTATGTCATTTTATTCTATTCTATAATTTTATAATTGAATTATCATTATTATAATTTTTTTTATTTAGCACTTAATTTGTTAAATATTTTTCTATAAAAGTGAAAACTAATTATTAAGCAACAAACAAACAAACAAGATAAATAAATTAATTAAGAATAAAAACCAGTAACCTCTTTGATAAAATCAAAAAAAAATTTTTACTAATTTTTTTGGAAGATTTGTAAGGAATTAAATGAACTTTCAAACTGTTTTTTTAATTGGATATAAATTGATTGATTAAATTTCTTAGTAATTATTAGATTTTTCTAAAAGTAGAAAATTAAAAAATTATTATATTTTGATAATGCTATTATATTAATCTTGCAACAAAATAGTCTTATGATAACATAAAAGATGGATATTGTTGACTCACATAGAAAGCTTTTAAATTTTTATTATTTATTTTACGTTTTATATGAACTGATAGATGCTTAAAATTAGATTATTGCTAAAATATGTAAATATATTTGTAATAAGGGTTCTTTCAGTTTATAATTTAATTGATTTTTGATAGATGATTGATACATTTATTTATTATGTTTTTTGTATAGTGTTTGCTTCTCTTTGTGTGGATTGGCTTTCTCTAGAATTAGTAATTATATATTTATTTAATTAGCTAGCTAACTAACTAATAAATTATCTCTTTTGTCATGTAAAATATAGCTATTATTACTAATTTTTTAATTCATCTAATTTTTACAAATTGCAGATTGGTTTTGTTAAATTCTGCATGATTTCTTATTAATTTATGAATGGAAAATAGCAATGAAAAATCATTATAATTAATTAATTGCTGCAAAAAACAAAGACTAATTAAATTGATAATAATCATTTAAGAAACAATAAGCATAGAAATTTATCTTCAATTTAATATGAATATCAACTAATCTACAAAAGATGAAATGACTGAGCAGAAGGTTTCTCTTAGCTCCAGGATATCAGTTTCAGATTAAATCAATGAATTAAAATAATCAAAACCAAAGGAGACCCGAGTGCTCCTTGTAACTCTTGTTAATAACGTTAATAACACTGTTTTGTAACATAATGTTTACTACCAAGCCTTTTCTAATTATGGAGAAGTCCAAAGAGTAATTCAGTTTATAAAATATATAATCTCCTTTGAATTTCAAAGAATTTAGTTTTATTTCTGCTTAACCGCAAGCAGTAAAAATAAAATATTTTTTCTTTAAAAAATATATCCTCAGTTTTTAATATAAATTCTAAATTTAGATCTTGATTTTCCAAAAAATATCACCATGGGCTACTTTTATAGAAATGGATACTGTTGAAAATGCGCGTAATGCAAGATAAAAATTAAATAACTTTTAGATATTACCCGATGGAACTAAATTCGTAATTTTGCCTTCAACAAAAGAAAGAATTGAATTTTAAGAAAAAAATGTTTCTGGCATAGGTAAAAATATTAATTTAATTCTATTTATATTATAAACTCATCATGAATGAATGAATGAAATGATTATATATTGATCAATTCATAACCAGCAGCACTCAGCTTAATAAATAATATCTTCTTAAAATTGATGATTGCTAGCCAGCTAATTCAATAAATTAATTTAAAGCCAATTTTTAATAATTTGATTAATTTTTTTTCATTTAATTGGTTTTTGATTATTAAGAGAACGAACACAATTAACAAATTCAAAACAACCTATTACACATTTTTTTTTTTCGAGAGAGTAAAAATCGTTTCAGTGAATTGCTTCGACATATTCCACAACCAAAATATTTGAGAAATACTTCAGATTTTTAGTTATTTAGAATCTCAATTTATGATTGAAGAAAGCCATAAGGCTATTTTTTAGAAAAGTATTCGTTGATTGCAAAATTATTTGAAAAAATGTTTTAATGTCATTAAAATTTACCAATAACCATAAAATTACTAGTTTTTTGAAGGAAAATTTTACCATGAGTAAATAAAATTACAAAATTCTTTCAATATTTTTACAATTAACAAGGACTTTATAGAAAAATAAATAAATAATTTTTAAGTTCTAAGTAAAATTAAAAAGCTGTTTGTTTCCATCAATCAAATTTATTTAACAAATCAATAAAAGGCTATTCTTATAATAAGAAAATTTTCTGGTTAAAGCAATTTATTTTTTATTCATAAAAGATATTTTACAGTTATGCAAATATATTTTTTGGCAAAACAAACATTTTGTAATGAGTTAGCTAGCTCCTAAATTAATTGTCTTTATTTAGCTTTCTTAACGAATTCAAATTATTTAAAAAGATTATACAATTCTCAAGTAAAAGATCTTGGAAAGACAAATCAACAATGAAGCAGAAGCCTTGTTTGAATAGCTTCTCAAAGTAGATGATATTATTGAAGATGGCAATTCACCTTAAAAATAGCTGATTTCAAGTGATAATTAAGAAGTTACTATTTCATACCATTCTAGCTAATCTTCAAACGCAACATTTAATTCAGGAAATAATTCTAAAGTAAAGGGAATTAAGAATTTTAATAATAACAACGCTAATAGCAATAATTATAATTTTAAACCTACAAACTATAACAGCTAAAAAAATTCACTTCATAATTCTTTTTCATAAGAAGAGGTGAATGATTAAAGCAACTACTCTCATATGGCTAATGAATCATCTGTGCACACAGAATTAGATGATTTAAATCTAGCTCAATCTGTTTATTCAAATGTGAGTGAGGAGTAAAATGGCAAATATCACACATCAATTAGTAATAGCAACATAAAAAATAACTCCATTCATTCTGATAACTCATTAAATTTCGGTAAAAAGGCTGTTTGTAGCACTACTAGCCGTAATTAAGGCTAAAGCTTCTAAAAGCAAGGACATAACTTAACCAATTCTGCTCCAAACGACCTTTGCTTTTAAAAATCCTCAAATAGTTTACAAAGTGATATATATGAAAATGTTGATGAAAAAACAGATATATCTCAATATGTTCATCCACAGTTCTCTTAAAGTAAAATTTACATTAAAAATATTCTTTTTTTAAAATAAAATTGTTGTTATTACTGAATTAAGAAAATATTTTTCAAAAAATACAAACTTTTATCAAAAAAGTTTATTGTAAGTAATTATTGTTACTTGTAATTCACTTACCAAAAATTATTAAAGAATTTTAAGGTAAGTAAAATCTAATTTGTTGCGAATTAAAAAAAAACCATTAAAATTTAAAAATCGCATAATACAAAAGTTTAAAAAGCCTCTCTCAAATTAGTTATCTAAAATTTAGAACCTTCGACTATAAAAATACTATTTAAAATATATTTCAAAGAGCTTAATCCAATTTATAAAAATATTAGCTTCATTTTCTCATATTAATTAATTTTTATTTTATGAATATAGTGATAAAGAAGTCAAAAGTAATCTATGTTAATAGATTTGACTCTTCTAAAACTACAATGTAGTAAATTTTTAACTTGTTCAGCGCATTTGGCAATATTGTTAAGATGATTTTCATGAAATCAAAATCAGCTGTTTTGATCGAATACTCTACTGTTGACTTTGCTTGTTAAGCTAAAGATTTGTTGAGCGATACAACTTTTAATGGCAACATTATAAAAATATTTTATTCAAGATATGAAAATATTTTCTTCAAAGAAGCAGAAGAAAAGCCAGAAGACGAAGAATACTTTGAACCTAATGAGAAATTAAATAGATTTAAAAGTGACGCTCAGGCCATTATAAATACTCCTATTGATACTTTACACATATCTAATATTAGAATTAACGATTGCAACTTCGAAACAATAAAAAAAATTACAGAGCCTTATGGTCAAATTAAAAAAATAAAGTAAAAATTCTTTTTTAATTTATTCCAAATTGAATTTCATAAAAAATATTTAAATAAAATAAATTTAATTTTAATTCTTCAAATAAAAAACTTTATTAAATAAAATAAATAGATTCATGCTTGAAAAAAATAACAAAAATATGTGTTTAGTCAAATTTGAAACAGTATCAATAGCTATGTGGGTTTTAGCTAATGTTCACAATAAAATGATTTCTGATAGGTAAAATAAAAATTCATTTTTAATAATATTTGTTTTTTTAAAATTTATTTCTTTAATAAATTAACTAACTTAATTTTTTATAAATTAAAGACCAATCAAAATTTCTTTTTCGAAAAGAACTTTGGAATGAAGAAAATATTTTATTATATTAAGCTAAGAGAATAAATAAATAAATTAAGAAACCAAAAAACTATTAATTTGTTTTCAGGATCTTAGATTTTGAATGATTAATCTATTCATCTACTTACCTACTCAAAAGCATTTTAGATTTGATTTAAATTTAAGACATTCATTATAATAAGCGCAATTAATAGTTTTCTATTTTAATAAAAAAATAATACCACACTTACTTACTTAATTAATAATTTATTAAACCTTCATTAACGAATTTTCGACTAACTCATTCGAGTTTTAGTTAAGGCAAAAGACTAACAAACAATTAAACAAACATATGGTCAATTAGCTAATTAGCTAGATAGCTTCGTTAACGAATAATAAAAAAACTAATTTTCATTTCCAACTACTTTATATACTTTCATCATTTAACTTTAACCTAAGTCACTCCCTTTTTACATCCATCCATCCATCCTTCATTCATTCATTCACCAATCATTCAATCTAACTATAATAACTAAATAAATAATACATTTGAAATTTATTATTTCAAAATATCCTAAAATAAACTAATTTATTTTGAATTTCATTTTATATTTTATATATTCAAATTTCGTTTGTTTGTCCGTCAATTAATCTAATTTAATATAAAAAAAAAAATAATTTAATTTGTATCCTGACTTTTAACTTAAATCAAAAATATTTGATAAAATCAAAGTATATAAAAAAGAATAAATATTTTTTTGTTATGTTTTTATGAATAAAATTATATTTTTATGATTCTTTCTTTAGCTACCTAATTATATATGTATTTTATTTATAATAAATATAATTCAAACGCATCATTTTTATCTTTAGTTTTTATATTCATTAGATTTGATAAGATTTTTGGAAAAAAATTAATTAAATGATCATTTTATTTATATCAAGGTAAAAAATATGCTAATTTTTAATACTTAAACATAAATTTAAATTTTTATTTAATTTATAAGAATAGCGAAATAGAATGAATAATTCTAATATTATCCATTACACATTTATTATCTAAATATTTAAAATGTTTTAAATATTTTATTAATAATGTAATTTCTATTTCACTTTTAATTTAATTTAAAAAATGTTAATTTCAATTATTAATACACTAATTTATACTTAATAAGATATAGTAAGATACAAGCGATTATTAAAAGTATTGATTTTTTTTGGTAAAATAGAGGGCTGACCTGACTTTTTTTATAAATAATAATAAATCTTTCTATATTTTAAGTTGAATTTTTCGATAACAAAATACTAATTATAAAACATATTAAATTCTATTTTTCAAATATTTTTATAATTATTCTTGGTTTTTACACCACATGTTTGTTTATGATCATTAGAAATATATTTTAAGGATAACTAATCTTTTTAATTTTAGACACTTGTTTTCTACTTTCAATTATTGTTGTTTATTGATTTCTTTTCCACTTTAAAATAAATTAATGCAAATTACTAAAAATAATTAAATAGAAAAATTTTCAAATTAATAATTATATATTAATTAATTAAATCAATAAATAAATAAATAAATAAATAAATAAAAAAACAATAGTAAAATATAAAAAAGAAAAAGAAATGAAATAAAAATCTATCATTTAAATAAACTAAAAGAGCTTTTTAATTTTAAATTCATTTTAATATTAAAAAATATCATTATTTAAAAAATAAGTTAATTTACTAAAGATCAAGTGTCAAATTTTAGAGGTTAGTGCAATTTGATAGTCCAGAGACTAAGCCTGATGCACCAATTGCATCAAATTTATTGTCACTTTTAAAATATTGAAGAAAAATGTAAAATTAATTAGTTTGCTTTTAGGAAAAATGAAAAAAAATATGAAATAATAAATAAAGAATTAATTGAAAATAAAATCAAAAATTGAAAATATAAAATATAAAATAGGGTTAAATAAACAAAGAAAGAAAGAAAAAAAACAAAAGTAATAAGAAAAATAAATCAAATTTAAAAAAACTTATTGTTTGAAATTCATTTTTATATTAAAAATATCACAATCTAATCAATTAAACTAACTGTTTTACCGAAAATCGATTGTCAAATTTGAAAGATTAATGCAATTAGCTATAGCAAGACCCAAGCCTGATGCACCAATCGAGCCAATTTCATTATAACTTTTGAAGAAAAAATATAAAATTAATTATCTATTTAGAAAGAAAAAATGAAGAAAAAATTTGAAATAAAAATAAATGAAAAAATTAACTATAAAACAAAATTTCAAAATGAAAAAAGACTTAAGTTAATAAATAAATAAAAAAAAAACAAGTTGAATACAAACAATCACATAAAAAGCTAGTAAATAAATTAAAAGAGTTTTATTGTTTTAAATTCGTTTTTATATTAAAAAATATCACAATCTATAGCAAATAAACTGTTTTTTACCGAAGATTAAATGACAGATTTGAGAGATTTGTCCTATTTGTTAAAGCAAAGCCTAAGCCTGACACACCATCATCACCAATTTAATTAAAACTTTTTAAATATTGAAGTAAAAATCTAAAATTAATTTGTTAGTTAGTTGTTAGGAAACATGAAGAAAAAATAAAATATAATAAGAAGGAAATAAATTAATTAATAATAAAAGCAAATATTTAAATTAAAAAATGAGTTAAATTATCAAAGAAATAAGAAAAGAAAACACAAAACTAATAAAAAAAGAAAAATATTTAAAATAAAAAGATAATTAATAAATTAAATTTTATTCTTTTAAATTCTTTAAATCCCAATCCAATAAAAAAAACAGTTTTTACCTAAGATCGAGTTTCAAATTTGAGAGATTAGTGCAATTTGCTAAAGATAAGCCTAAACCTGATGCACCTTCATTTCCAATTTAATTGTAACTTTTTAAACATTCAATTAAAAATAAAAATTAATATGTTTGTTATTTAGAAGGGAAAAATGATGAAATAAATAAATTAATTAATTAATAATATTAGCAAAAGTTGTAATTGAAAATAAATGAGTTAAATTAACAAAAAAAAAAAGTAAAAAAACAAGTAGAATAATAAAAAAAAATTTAAGTAAATAAAAAATCAAAGAGATGTATTGTTTAAAATTCATTTTTGTATTAAAACACAATTTAAAACAAATAATTGTTTTTACCTAAGATAAAGTTTCAAATTTAAGATATTAATGCAATTTGCTATAGCAGAACCTAAACCTATTGCACCAATTATACCAAATTGATTGTCACTTTTTAAATATTGAAGGGGAAAAAAATATATTTAATTTGTTAATTAGAAGGAAAAAATGAAGAAAAAATATGAAATAATAAGAAATGAATTAATTTATTAATAATAATAAAAAAATTAGAATTTGAAAAAATGAATTAAATTAACTAAGAAACAAGAAAAAAAACACAATATTATTAAAAAATAGAAAAATAAATTAAATAAAAAGCTAATAAATAAATTAATAGAGTTATATTATTTTAAATGTGTTTTTAAATAAAATAATATCACAACTTAAAACTAATAAACTGTTTTTACCTAAGATTTAGTTTCAAATTTGATAGATTAGTGCATTTTGCTAAAGCATTACCTAATCCTGATGCACCAATTTCACCAATTTTATTGCAACTTTTAAAATATTTAAGAAAAAAATGAATAAAAAAATATGAAATAATAATAAATAAATGAATTAATTAATTAATAATAAAAGCAAACATTTTAAATGAAAAAATAGGTTAATTTAACAAATAAAAAAGAAATAAATAAAATACAAGCAAAATTAAAAAAAGGAAAATTAATAAAATGAAAAACTAATAATTAAATCAAAAGAGTTTTATTGTTTTAAATCATTTTTATATTAAAAAATATCACAATATAATAATCTGCTTATACCGAAGATCAAGTGTCAAATTTGAAAGATTAGTGCAATTTATCAAAGGAGAACATAAGCCTTATGCACCAATTTAACCAATTTAATTGTAACTTTTTTTTAAACATTGAAGAAAAAAATGTAATTAAGTAGTTAATTATTAGAAAAAATGAAGAAAAAAAAAATATGAAATAATAAATAAATTAAATTAAAAAATTTCAAAATCCAAAATATACAAATAAACTGTTTGTTTTTACCGAAAATCAAGTTTTAAATTCTAAAGATTAGTACAATTTGCTAAAGCAGAACCTAAGCCTGATGCACCAATTTCACAAATTTAATTGTCTCTTTTTAAATATTCAAGAAAAAATATATAATTCATTAATTAATTACAAAAAAAAACAAAGAAAAAATATGAAATAATAAATTAATTAATAATGTAAACAAAAAGTTTAAAATAAAAAAATAAGTTGAATAAACAAAGAAAGAAGAAAAAAAAAAACATAATGAAAAAAAGAAAAAAATAGCTAAAAAATAAATCAAATAATAATACTATCTTAAATTCATTTTTATTATTAAAAATTCACAATCCAAAACAAATAAACTTTTTTACCGAAGATCAAGTATAAAATTTGAGAGATAAGTAAAATTCTATAAACAAGAACTTAAAGCTGATGTACCAGTTGCACCAATTTAATTGTCACTTTTTAATTATTTATATAGATAGATAGAAAAAATGTAGGAAAATTATGAAATAATAAGAAATTAAGAAATTAATAAAAACAGAAAAAGATGAAAAAATGAGTTAAATTAACAAACATAAAAGAAAAAAAAACAATAAGCAGAATATTAAAAAAGAAAAATGAATCAAATAAAAGCTAATAAATAAATTAAAAAGTTATTTTGTTTTAAATTGGTTTTTATACAACCCAAAACAAATAAATTATTTTTACCGAAGATCAAGAGTCAAATTTGAGAGATTTGTGCAAAATGATAAATTAAAACCTAAACCTGATGCACCAGTATCACCAATTTGGTTTTCACTTTTTAAATAATATAGAAAAAATATGTAATTAATTAATTAGTTAGTTAGTTGTTAGAAAAAAAAATATGAAATATTAAAAAATTAAGAAAATAAAAGGATGATTTAAATTTAGAATGAAGAAAAAAACCACAATCAGAAAAAATATAAGAAAGATAAATAAAAAAATAGCTAATAAATAAACTAAAAAAGTTATATTGTTTTAAGTTCATTTTTATATTAAAAAATTTCACAACCAAAAATAAATAAACTGTTTTTACCGAAGATTAAGTGTCAAATTTGAGAGATATGTGCAATTTGCTAAACTAGAACATAATACTGATGCGCCTTCATCGCCAATTTAATTGCCGCTTTTTTAATATTAATAAAAAAAAAATTAAAATAATTAGTTAGTGGATAGGAAAAAATGAAGAAAATATGAAATAATAAGAAATAAAATAACTAATAATAAAAATTAAATTAGAAAATGAAAAAATGAATTAACTTAACAAAGAAAAAAAATAAAATAAAAACATAAGAACAAAAATAAAAAAAAATAAATTAAATAAAAAGCTAATTTATAAATTATAAAAATGATATTGTTTTAAATTCATATTTATATTAAAAGATATCTGCAATCAAAAACAGATAAACTGTTTTTACAGAAGAATAAATGCCAAATTTTAGAGATTAGCACAGTTTGATAAAGGACAACCTAAGCCTGATGCACCTTTCGAGCCAAGTTGATTGTCACTTTTTAAGTATTAAAGAAAAAAATGTTTAATTAATTAGTTAGTTATTGGAAAAAATGAATTAAAAATATGAAATAATACGAAATGAATAAATTAATAACAAAAGCAGAAATTAAAATTAAAAATGAATCAAATTAACAAAAAAAAGAAGATAAAAAGCCATATCATTATTAAAAAAAGAATAATAAATAAATAGATAAAAAGAATTTTAAAAATATCAAAATCCAACAATAAATAAACTATTTTTACCTAAGATTAAGTGTCAAATTTGAGAGATTAATGCAATTTGCTAAAGCTAAACCTAAGCCTGATGCACCAATTTAGCCAATTTAATTATTACTTTTTAAATATTGAAGAAAAAAGTTTTATTAATTGGTTAGTAAAGAAAGGAAAAAATGAAGAAATAATAAGAAAAAAATTAATAAATAACAAAATAAAAAATAGAAATAAAAAAAATAGTTAAATTAACAAAGAAGGAAGAAGAAAATCAAAACAGAATATAAAAAAAATTCAATAAAAAGCTTATAAATAAATTAATTTAAAGAGTTTTATTGTTTTAAATTTATTTTTATATTTTAAAATATCAATATAAAAACAAATAAACTGTTTTTACCTTAGATTAAGTTTCAAATTTGAGAGATTAGTGCAATTTGCTAAACCTGAACATAAAACAGAAGCACCTTCATCTCTAATTTAATTGTAACTTTTTTATATTGAAGAAAAGTTATAATTATTTTAATTAGTTATAAGGAAAAAATGAAGAAATGATATGAAATAATGTGAAATGAATAAATTAATAATTAAAGTCAAAGTTGAGAAAAAAAAAATGAGTTAAATTAACAAAGAAAAAATAAAAAAGAAGGATAAAATAAAAAAATTAAAAAAATAAAATAAAAGAGTTCTATTATTTTAAATTAATGTTATTTAAAAAAATATCATTATCCAAAAAAAATAAACTGGTATTACTCAAGATTAAGTGCTAAATTTGAGAGATTAGTACAGTTTGCTAATGCAGAACCTAAAACTGATGCACCCTTTGCACCAAGTTAATTGTCACTTTTTAAATATTAGAAGGAAAAATTATAGAAAAAATATGAAATAATATAAAAGAATCAATTAATAGTAATAAAAATTTGAAAATGAAAATAAGTTAAATTAACAAAGAAATAAAATAAAAATATTAAGTATAATAAAAAATAAAAATAAAAATAAATCAAATAAAAAGTTTTAAATAAATTAAAAGAGTTTTATTGCTTTAAATTCATTTTTATATTAAAAAAAATCACAATCCAAAATAAACAAATAAATTGTTTTTACTAAAGTCCAAGTTCCAAATTTGAGAGATTAGTACAATTTGCCAAAGCAGAACCTAAATCTGATGCACCAATTACCCCAATTTGATTGTCACTTTTTACATATTGAATAAAAAAATCCATTATTAATTATTTTTTTGAATTTTTTTGATAAAATGAAGAAAAATATGAAACTATAAGATATTAATTTATAGTAAAATAAAAAATTGAATATGAAAAAGTGAGTTAAATTAAAAGACAAATAAAAAAAAACTTAAGGAAAGTAAAAAAGAAAAAATAAAAATAAATCAATAAAAAGCTAATAAGTATCACAATCTAAAATAAATTAATTTTTACCGAAGACTAATTTTCAGATTTGAGAGATTAGTGCAATTTGTTAAAGCAGAGCTTAAATCAGATATGCCTTTATCACCAATTTTATTATAACTTATTAAATATTGAGGGAAAAATTTGTAATTAATTAGGTAGTTGTAAGGAAAAACTGAAGAAAAAATATGAAATAATAATAAAGTCATTAATAAAAAATAAAAGTAAAAATTGAAAATAAAAAATTAGTTAAATTAACAAAGTAAGAAAAATAAATAACATTGATAGATTCAAATAAAAAGACAAATAAATCAAATAAAAAGCTAATTAATAAAATTAAAAAAAGGTTTTTATTGTTTTAAATTCATTTTATATTAAAAAATATCACAATCCAAAGCAAATTAACTGATTTTACTTAAGTTTAAGTTTCAAATTTGAGAGATTAGTGCAATTTGCTAAAGCAGAACCTAAGACTGAAACATCTTTAACAATTTTTTTATTATCACTTTAAAAATATTGAAAAAATATAATGCTATAAGTAATTCTTTAGAAATAAAAATGAAGAAAAAAATCAAATAAATAAATAGTAATGAATAAAAATAAAAATTGAAAGTGAAAATTAAGTAAAGATAATTAAAAAATAAATAAATAAATAAATATGTTTTAAAATAAAAATGAATCATTATTTATGAGAATTTCTCTTAGAAAAATAATAAATATTATCAGAAACTTGAAATTTAACATAAAAAAGCATTAACAATTATAATTAATATTAATAAATTAAATATACCTGAGAGTAATATGGAGAACCTAATGAAATTAAAGTGAAGAGTTTAAAAACTTTTTTTATTAATTAATCAAAATATATTTTAAGAATATTAATAAAAAAATAAATTACTTCTTCTAAATCGTTAAAATATTTTTTCTATTATATCATTTATTTTTTTTTTCGAAAAAATTGACTTAAAGAAAGAAGGAAATTTAATTAATTTTAAATGTATTAAAAATTTAATTTATTTAAAATTAATTTTTATAAAAATAACAAACAAATTATAATAATTAAATTATCAAATATGAATTTATAAATTTTCATTTAGGAAGAGATAGATATCAATCACAAAATAGTTAGTGTAACTAACATTCATTTTTAAATCTTAATATTTCTATTTATAACAAACACTTAAAAATATAGTCAGAATAAGAATAGAGATGGGTAGTCATTTTTTTTTTTGAAAAAATTTTATTAATAATGAACAATACTGATTAAAACCCATTTTAAAACCCAAAAAATAAATTAATATTCACCCCTCATGAACATCTATCCCTTCAAGTTATAAAAAGAAATCATAAATTTGTTAAGTAGAAAAGAAATTAATTTGTTAGAACAGTTTTATATAATTTTGTTTCCAATTTTATCTAATCAAATACTTATGAGTAATGTATTTCTTCAACAAATTGAACTTAGATTATATATTTATTTTGTTAGTATATTTAATGTTATAATTTTTAGAGTCTTGTCATGCCTTAGACTACTTATAATAAAGCAATTACAGTCAACAATTTCAATCAGAATCATCAAATAGACTCTTCTTAGGCTTTGAAGGAGGTGCCTATTTACCTCCACCAAGTGGATTTTAGGATGGTCTTGATTAAGCTAATGGGTTTTATAAGCCTTTTGCTTAACCCAAAGGATTTTTTGAAGCATTTTTAAGTGGTTCATCATCACTGTCTTCATTGAACAAATTTCTATTTGAAGGTTTAGGATTTGATAAGGAAGGAAGTTAAGGTTTAACAGGTGCTGTATTCAAGTTACTGCTTTATGAAAGAGGATTAGATGTTGTTGCAGAAACTTCTGGCTTCTTATTATCATCATCTGAATCATCAAAAAGATTTCTGCCTTTTGGCTTTCCTGATAAATTAGCTGAAGGTCTCTCTGGAGGTTTAGGAGCATTTGTGGCAGCATTGTTGTTGCCTATCTAATCATCATCACTGTCATCTCCAAAAAGATTCTTTTTAGAAGGTCTTTGAGGCAAACTAGTTGGTTTTGGTACACTCTCTGTTGCATCATTGCTTAGTCCTGCTGAAGGTCTTTAATTTAACTTGGGCATAGCAAGTTTAGAATCTTGCTCTTCATCTTCGTCATCGCTAAACATAACCTTTTTCTTTTTATCTTTTTTATCTTTATTAGTTGCCATATTGCTTTTTCCTAAAGGATTTGAAGAAATGTTAGGTAATCCTGAAGCGCGGCTTGGAGCTTGGTTAGAATTGGAGGAGAGAGGATTAGACAAAATGTTTGGTAATCCACTTGCTCCTTGCAAGCTTTCAGAATTTCTAGCTATTGGTTTAATGCCTAAATCATCATTGTCATTATTTTGCTTCTAATTGGACTAGGTATTATTTTAGGGCATTAATGATTAAACTTAACGCTTTTGTATTGCTAATGGTTTGTCATCATCATCACTATCACCAAGTTTTAGCTTTGTAGATTTTTTATTCTCAGAAGATTTTGGAGCTCCTAAGATATTAGGAAGACCCTTAAGCAGTTTATTTTAGGCAGCACTATCATCATTCTTTTGGGAGCTTGTTAAAGTAGCTGGTGGATTATGTTGAATTGGTTTAATTGTATCATCAGCAGGTAAAGGAGGTAAAGGATTTTGTTTTTAGACAGCAGGAGCTTAGGGTTTTTTATTCATTAAAGGTTTGTCATCATCATCAGATGCCCCTAAGTCTAATACTCCTTTTGGCTTAGATTGAGACTGAGTAACAGGATTAGATGGTCTTGATAAAGGCTAGGTTTTTTTTTACATTAGAGGACCACTATCATCATCACTATTGCCTAAATCAAGGCCTTTTTTAGGCATATTTGATATGTTTGGCAGGTTAGAAGTAGGAGGTTATATGGATACCTTTTCTTTGATAGGAATATTTCTCTTCTGAACTGCTAGAGGTTTTTCATCCTCATCATCAGGTAAGATAATTGAAGCTTTATTGCTAGCGAAATTATTGCTGACTGTAAGCTATTATTAATCACTAGTATCTACAAATTTTTAGATAGTTCTTGCTTTCTTCTTCTTCATGGGAATAGAAACTCTATCCATTTAAGTAGAAATCAATAAAGACTTATCAATTGGCTGTGAATCCTGTTGCTATTGATCTTCTGATTTATGGATTTCTTCTTGAACTTATTCAGGTTTTTTTGGAATAAAAGTCATACCTTTGAGCATCTTGGTAGGATCAAAACTACCCATAGATTCAATTTTATCCTGTTTAAAAATAATAATTTTCAAAATTAATTTTTAAATGTTTAGAAAATTAATTTCTTATCAATAAAATATATTTTTTTCTCAAAAAATTTTGATTTTGAATACCTTTAAAGCTTGACTGACTCTATTTGTAAGAGATTAGTTTCTAGATATAGGATTTTCAGAAGTAGAAGATTGTTTTTCAGAATTCTTTAAAGCATCTTCCATAGGATTTAATGCTGGAGCTGGATCTACAGACTATTAGTTGTATGTAATAATAGATGATGTAGTTTAGATTACTGGAGGAGCAGGATTTTTTTAAGAAGTATTATTATCTTCTTCATCACTATCTTCATTCTCAGAAGAGCTTGCTAATTTATTTTTCTTTTTTGTCTTGTTTGCAGTTCTTCCAAAACCAGCAGCTACAGGTTAGCTTAATTAAGAGGCAGCAGCAGCCGCAGCTTGCTTTTTCTTTTCTTCTTCTTCCTCTTATTATTTTTTTCTTTGCTCTTCTTCCATTTTTTATCTGAGAATTCTTTCTTCTTCTTATTGCTTCAATTTAAGTTGTCTCATTTGCTCTTCTTGCTCTAATTTGCGTTTTCTTTCTTCCTCTTCCTTTTCTTATTGTCTTTTTTGAGCTTCCTATTATAATCTTGCTTGTTCTTATTCTTTTTAGATTCTTTCTGCCTCTTATTTTTGCTTTTCTGCTTCTTATTATTGTTTTAAAGCAGCTGCCTAAGAATTCTGAGCTTAAGCAGAAGAAGATTCATCTTCTGAATTGGAGTTTTATGAAGAATCATCATATAATCCTCTCTTTTTACTAGATACTCTAGAGCCTATGCCACCTAAAGGATTTTTAATGGCAGGTTTTAAATCTGTTTGAGGTTTTGAATTACTGGAAGCAGCTAAAGGATTGCTAACAGCTGGAACGGGAGCTTGTTATTTTGGCTTCTTATCATCATCTTCACTATCACTGTTGAAAATTTTAGCTTTGGTAGTTGTTTATCTTTGTGGAGGATTATTTTGAACTGGAGGCACAGGTGTTTATTTTGATTTGAAATTCTCAACATCTGAATCAGAGTCATCAAATATTTTTTTCTTTGTGTTATTACTTGTGCTTTATCTTGTGATGGCTTAAATTTTTGCTTGCTTTTCTTCTTATCTATACTATTAGCCTATCTTCTAAGCTTTTGCAAATGGATCTTTACTATCTTCATCAGAGCTTTCAAATAATTTTTCAAGTTTCTTCTTTGGGGGCTCCTACTTTAAAATAGGAATAGGTGGAGCAATAGGAGGAGGTGGAGGTAATAAATTGCTTTGTTAATTAGGTTCCATAAATTAAACTTTCTTTCCTTCACTAGGCTATTAGACCATGGATGAAACATTACTTTTGTTATTTTTATTCTTATCTAATTCGATTTAGTCATCTTCATCTTTTATTTTTTAGAAAAATTATAACGAAAGTCTAAGCAAAAGAAATAAACAAACAAACAAACAAATGAATATTTACCAAATTAAGGTTTTTCTATGTTGAAAAGATTGTTGAAAGTAAATCTTGTGCTTCTATGCCTGGTAGGTTTTTATTTTTCTTCTCCTTCATCATCTTCATCGTTCATTAGGTTATTAATAAATCCAGCTTGAGAAAACAAAGCAGAAGGAACTGGCAATTATTTATTAACTTATTTAGTTTGGCTGTTACTATTTTAATCTTAACTGCTAGCAGCCATAGGATCTCCAATTATACTTTGTGTCAAAGCATCTCTAACAGACATTCTAAAAGGAGCATTATTTTAAGGAGCTGGAGGAGGACGAATCAAGGAAGGATCTTCTTCTTACTCGACAAGAGCATGGTCTTAATTTTTTTGTCTGCCAATTTTTTGAATCTCTTCCTAAAGAGTCAAAGGACGAGGCTGAGCCGTTGATGGTGCTCTATTCTGTCTATTAGTTTATTTTTCTTATTATAAAATATTATTATCATAATTAATTTATTCATTTTTTAAGATAAAAGATTTTCTTACATAAAGCCATTAAGAGCTATTATTACAAATTTCCTTCATCTACTGCACCGCCTATATTAAAAAAATATTGGTTAATAATAGAAATAGAACAAAAAATGAATGAATGAATAAATAAAAATTGTTACTATTTTCTAAACCCATAGAATTTTATTGAGGAATAAGAGGAGCAGCACTGCTTCCTTACATATTTATTGATGGTGGAGGAGGAATAAAAAGATTAATAGGTGGAGCAGGTGGTGCATTGCTATTGACAAGAATAGGTGGAGCATTAGGTATTCCACTTTAATTTAGATTAACAGGTGGGGGTGGTGGAATTCCATTAATAGGAGGAGCAGGTGGTATTAAATTTCCAATAGCTGGAGCAGGAGGTACTCCATTCATATTTATAGGAGGAGCAGGAGGAATTCCATTCATATTATCCATTGGAGGAGCTGGTGGGATTCCGTTTGCATTTGGATCACCTTAGTGGATGGAATTTCCATTTATTTAACTTTATGTTCTGCTACTACTAGGATCATAAACATCTTAACTGATGATATTTTATCCATCTTGAGGTGCATCTTCGTCATCATCATCATCTCTGAGAATAAGTCCTTTTTTTATTTATTTATTTATTTTTTTTTATATATTGTTATCATATTTATTTTGGATTATTTATTTATGTTTGATATTTATTTACAGTTAAAGCTTTATTACATTATCAAAAATAGCTATAAAATGTAGAGTTTATTATAATAGTAATTGCTTTAAGCATTTTATTATTTATTACCTATGTGTCTATCATCCATGAAGATTTTTGAACCAATAAAAAAGGGTAGTCTTTAATTTTTCATTATTCCTGAGGTGACTGATGTAACCGAATAGGTTATACTATTCTAAGACACAGATCTCTCATCTTAGAAATCATCATTTTGTTCATCATTTCCTCCAATATTAAAAGCTTCCAGACCTTTTGAGAGTGCATTTTTGAAGAAATCAATTCTTTTAGCTTCTGTGCTTATTCTGTCTTGGGTATCTTTCTTTTCTTCCTAAGTTGGTATCGCATCACTAATTGGTGCCATTTTCTTTTAATTAATGAAAAAAAATAAATTAGAATATCAATCAGTAAACTTAAATTTAGCTTGAAAGAGTTTCAAATTATAAGTTTTAGATCACATTTTATAAAAGACTATTAGCGTTTGAAAAGTCATACCAAATAGTAATTTATCTATTTAATTGATATAAAAATATAATTGATTCATTCATTCATTACCTATTCAGTGAACTTTCTCTCAGAAAGCTTTTGATATTGAGAGAATGTATTGTTTATTTCGATATTGCATGAATTCAACAAATATTTTAATTCCTAAAAATTATCGAGAGAAGTTTGTGCGTTCTAAAAGAGCTTATCGCTAAACTGTTGAATACCTTTGATGAGCTTTTTTAATAAAAATATTCTATTATTTCAATTTGCAGAGACTTAAAATGAAGAATATAAGCTGAATCAAATATGTATTGATGATTTATAAATTACTTTATCATCTGAGCCTAAATTCCAACTCTTCACTTCTGAACGAAGGGTTGTAAATTGCGACATATCTTTTTTATTTCCTTAGATACTTACTATTGATTGATTACTTTGATACTTTATTTATGTTTTAGATAATTATTGAATTATTCTTATATTTCTTACCCAAAAATATTACCTTAAACAATATCAGGCAAAGAATAGCAAATGCAAGCTATCTCTAATAAATTAATTAACTATTTTATCAAAATTTAGATTAAATATATAATTTATTGTATCAAATTAAATGAAATTTAATTTATTGTTTGACAAAATCAATGATAAGAAGATCTATTTATTTTTTTCATCAAAATTGTTTGTTCATTCACCTTTTGGAAAATCTTTTGAATATCCTTATCATTTATTAATTTTCTCATTATCTTCCTGTTTGTTTTTCTTAAAATATTACATATAAATAGTATTTATCTCTCATAATATTTATTTAGCACACATATAATATATAAATGACTAAACAAATATTTTCTTTTATAAATAAAATGAGAATATAAAAATTTACATTTTAAATAAACAATTATTAATTATTTAAATTTTTTTTTTTTTTTTCTAATTATTTTTAAATAAAATTATTTTGCTAACTATTTTTAATTTTAAATGTGTTTGTTTTTTCTTTCTTTATCATTTAAAGATCGATCATTGCATTACCTTCAATTTTTACAAAAGGATACTGTTCATCTCTTTTCCTTCTTCTACCTTGTTTATTAACTTTTTGATAATCAGCCTATTAAAAATTAATTATATAGAAATAAGAATTTAATATCTTGTACAAATAATAATCAACTTTTAAATTTCTATGATGCTTCTATCATCTATATCTTTAACAGCTTCATTATCTTTTTATATTTATAAAATATTTTGAATCTATTTTTTTAAAAACATTTTTACTCTGAGGCAAGTTAGAAGGATTAGGAAGAATTAAAGATGGATCTACATTCATCTCTGATAGCAAATGAGCCATTTTCAAATAAGTTTCACTCTCTGGCATATATTCCTGTTCTTATTGCTTGTATTCTTAGTTAATTAATTTTTATTCTTAGTTTTATTTTCTATTATTCACTTCTTTCTCTGTTTATCTTTCATTTTTTTGGGTCCTTTATTGGTTGATTAATTTTTAATCAGATTCATTAATCTAAGTGAAATTTTCTAAGTCTTATATTTCTTTACTATTTGATTGCAAAATATCTTGTTGAGAATCTGCTTCAAATGTTAAACATCCATCAGCATCTTCACTAACCCATTTACTAAGCAGTTGATTAACTGCCTTTTATTTTTTATCTAAGCAGATGGAAGAATCTTACAAAAAACTTAAATCCTTTTTGCTTGATTAAGACTTATTTTCTAATTAAATCTAATCCTACTACTGATCTTAACTTAGCTCTTTTTATTATTTCGATGGTTTAGTAAGCTGTTCACTTAAATTACTATTTTAATCTTCAGTTTTTGATTCAGAATCTTCTTATTTTGAATCTAAATTTTACTACTTACATAACCCTTTATATTTTTTTACTTGACATAAAAGATAGTTCATGTCATTCATAATTATTTGCTTTTCTTTTTAGATAGTACTTAAAATTGTATTAACTTAATATGTAGTCTATTCATCACTAAAGTATTCATTCTCTTAGCATACTTCTTTCAATAGCTTATCTGAATTTTTAAAAAGCATATTTTGTTATATTTTATTACCAAGCCCATTACACTTTGATTGGTACTATGTATTATTACCATAATCTGATTTGTAGTGTTTTTAATTATTAACAGAATTCTAATGTTATTGCTAGTGAGCTGAATAATTATGATTATTAAATTTATTTTATGGTGATCTGCTATTAGAGGGTTTAAATGAATCTAATTTTTAATAAAGAACATGAAACAAATATATAAAGATAAAAAGTATCTACCATAGTTTTCCTTTGAGGCATCATCAAAAAACTATATCTATCTAACTACATTATGTGTATCATATTCTGGTTATGCATAGTTGAATTCTGGAGATCTAAAATTACTTTATTGATGCTCATCAACACTATTAATACTAGAGAACTAAATCTTAGGATAGTTTGCATAGCTATTTGATTGGTAAAATTATTAAGAATTGTTATTTTTAAATCTATCATGAGCATATTAGTCTCTTTTTTCATCCATCTCCGATCTATGCATATTGATTGGTGAAGAAGACTATTAAGTATTTGCTATATTATTATTCTGCTTTAAATTTACCCAATTAGGTTTTTGGAAACTATTCTTTTAGATCATACTTTATTTTCCAACATTTAGATTTTCAAATCTATCTAGATTTATAGGAGAGGAATTTAGAAACTCTCTTTACTACACATAAGCTATTTAATAAAATAAAATCCATTATTTTAAAAAAAACTTTCAAAAAAGAAAAAATGAAAAATATTTTATTATTAAATTGAAAATAAATTAAAAGAATTCAATAAATATTTTTTTAGAATGGATTTAAATATCTTTGTCATTGATATTTTTTTATAAATATTAGCAAATATCTTCTTACATTGTTGTGGAGGAGCAATTTATTGATTTAAATTCAAGTTGGAACCTTACTAATACTTTTAAAATGGTACTTTGTTTTAGCTTTGCGAGGATTTTTGCGAAGTAATTTTCTTACTTGAAGGTGTGGAGGAGAAAGGAATTTATATATTTGTTTTATTTCTAGACTAAGGCGATTTAGATGAGAAACTCATTTCATTAACAATATGATATGTTTGTGAGTACTCAAAATCATTATTTTATATCAAAGGTTTTTATGAATGCATATTTTAATGTTGCATTTGTATTGCTTTTCTATTCATATTTGTTGGACTCTTTGAGTTATAATTATTAGTGTTAGTGCTTTTAGGAGAGATAGATTAATAGGCTCTATTATCATAATTAGAATTTATTTCTATTTGTCTTTAATTTTTTGCTTAATACATTTATTTATATCCCGAATTCATTTTTATATTTTAAGGTATTACAAAAATAATAAACTAAGCTAATAAATATATATATTTTAAAGTAGATTATCAATTCCCCCTTTCAAATTCTAATTGAGATTTCAAACCTTTTTCTAATTTATAAAGTAGTTTTACTGACTGACTGATTGAAAATATTACTTTTTTCTTTTATTTTATTAAATTATTTTTTACAGATTTTTTGTGATAAATGAGAGATGAGTTTTAATTATTTTGATATTATTATTTTCATATAATTTTTAACAGCTATATTTTTTAGTTTTTAATTATTAATTCATACATTTAATCATTCAATAAATCAACTAATTTGCAAAAAGTACAAAAATGTTTCTTAAAAAATAATGAAGATTACTATCATTATCA